>NW_025334901.1:300000-590000 GCF_020171115.1 Neogale vison | reverse complement strand
ACCTGACCCTAATACTTTCACTGACACTGACCATAAACCTAACTCTGACCCAGACCGTGAGCCTGACCAGAACTCTAACCCTAAAGCTAAACTAAGTCAGGACCCTAATCATAACCCAGAATCTAAACATAAAGCAGGCCTTATTCTAACCATGACCATAATCCTGAACTGGACCCTAACCATAACACTGAACATGACACCAAACCTATCCCTGACCCTGACCCTTACTCTGAAACTAACCCTAACCCTGACACTGACTGTGAGCCTGACCATAAACCTAACCCTGAACCTAACCCTAACCCTGACCCCTACACTACGCCTAACGATAACCCTGCCCCTAACAATGTCTAACCCTAACCCTGAACCTAACTATAACCCTAAAATTAACCCGGTCCTAAAACTAACTGAAAACGCTGACCCTGACTCTGACTGTGAGCCTGACCATAAACCTAACCCTAAACCTAAACCTAACCCTAACCCTAACCCTAACCCTAACCCTAACCCGTACCCTAACCCGTACCCTAACCCGTACCCTAACCCTAACCCGTACCCTAACCCGTACCCTAACCCTAACCCGTACCCTAACCCGTACCCTAACCCGTACCCTAACCCTAACCCGTACCCTAACCCTAACCCTAACCCTAACCCTAACCCTAAGCCTAACCCTAACCCTAACCCTAACCCTAAGCCTGACACAGTCCTAAGCCTGACCCTAACCCTAACCCTAACCCTGACCGTGACTGTGTTCCCGACCCTAACCGCAATCCTTAAGGTAACCCTATCCCTGATCTAATGCCAACCACGATCCTAAACCTAATGCTGAGGCTAAACATAAAACTAAACCCTACCCTAACCCAAAACCTAACCCTAACCTTAAGGCTGTCTAACCCTAACCGAACCATAACCCTACTTCTAAACCTAATCCTAACTCCAAACCCAAACCTTTCCCCTAAATCTAATCCTGAAACTGAACCGTATATTGACCCCAATCCAAATCCTGACCCTGACCATAAACCGGACCCCGGCCCAGACCTTCACCAGATCCTGACCCTAAACCTAACCCTGACAATAGCACTGACCCAAAACTAACCCTGTCCTTGAGCTGAACGTGGACCCTAAACCAAAACCAGATCCTGACCCTAAACCTGACACTGGCTCTGAACTTCACCCTGACCCTGACCCAGACCCTGAACATAAACCTAAACCTGACCCTAACGGTGACCCTACACTGACCCTAACACTAACCCTGAAGCTGACTGTGATTCTGACCCTAACTGTAACCCTAAAGGTAACCCTGACCCTGACCCTGATATGGACCATGACACAAAACATAACAATGATTCTAACCCTACAACTAACCCATAAAACTAATGCAGACCCTGACCCTAAACCAGTGTAACCCTAATCCTCAAATTAATTCTAATTCTCACCCCAAACCCATACTTTAAACCTATCCCTGAATTTATCCCTGAATCTGACCTGACCCTTACCCTGAACTTTGCCAAAACTTGACCCTGATCCGAATTTTGACCCTAAACAGAACCCTGGCCCTGACCCTAAACTGAACCCTGGCCCTGACCCTAAACCTGACCCTAATACTTTCACTGACACTGACCATAAACCTAACTCTGACCCAGACCGTGAGCCTGACCAGAACTCTAACCCTAAAGCTAAACTAAGTCAGGACCCTAATCATAACCCAGAATCTAAACATAAAGCAGGCCTTATTCTAACCATGACCATAATCCTGAACTGGACCCTAACCATAACACTGAACATGACACCAAACCTATCCCTGACCCTGACCCTTACTCTGAAACTAACCCTAACCCTGACACTGACTGTGAGCCTGACCATAAACCTAACCCTGAACCTAACCCTAACCCTGACCCCTACACTACGCCTAACGATAACCCTGCCCCTAACAATGTCTAACCCTAACCCTGAACCTAACTATAACCCTAAAATTAACCCGGTCCTAAAACTAACTGAAAACGCTGACCCTGACTCTGACTGTGAGCCTGACCATAAACCTAACCCTAAACCTAAACCTAACCCTAACCCTAACCCTAACCCTAACCCTAACCCGTACCCTAACCCGTACCCTAACCCGTACCCTAACCCTAACCCGTACCCTAACCCGTACCCTAACCCTAACCCTAACCCTAACCCTAACCCTAACCCTAAGCCTAACCCTAACCCTAAGCCTGACACAGTCCTAAGCCTGACCCTAACCCTAACCCTAACCCTGACCGTGACTGTGTTCCCGACCCTAACCGCAATCCTTAAGGTAACCCTATCCCTGATCTAATGCCAACCACGATCCTAAACCTAATGCTGAGGCTAAACATAAAACTAAACCCTACCCTAACCCAAAACCTAACCCTAACCTTAAGGCTGTCTAACCCTAACCGAACCATAACCCTACTTCTAAACCTAATCCTAACTCCAAACCCAAACCTTTCCCCTAAATCTAATCCTGAAACTGAACCGTATATTGACCCCAATCCAAATCCTGACCCTGACCATAAACCGGACCCCGGCCCAGACCTTCACCAGATCCTGACCCTAAACCTAACCCTGACAATAGCACTGACCCAAAACTAACCCTGTCCTTGAGCTGAACGTGGACCCTAAACCAAAACCAGATCCTGACCCTAAACCTGACACTGGCTCTGAACTTCACCCTGACCCTGACCCAGACCCTGAACATAAACCTAAACCTGACCCTAACGGTGACCCTACACTGACCCTAACACTAACCCTGAAGCTGACTGTGATTCTGACCCTAACTGTAACCCTAAAGGTAACCCTGACCCTGACCCTGATATGGACCATGACACAAAACATAACAATGATTCTAACCCTACAACTAACCCATAAAACTAATGCAGACCCTGACCCTAAACCAGTGTAACCCTAATCCTCAAATTAATTCTAATTCTCACCCCAAACCCATACTTTAAACCTATCCCTGAATTTATCCCTGAATCTGACCTGACCCTTACCCTGAACTTTGCCAAAACTTGACCCTGATCCGAATTTTGACCCTAAACAGAACCCTGGCCCTGACCCTAAACTGAACCCTGGCCCTGACCCTAAACCTGACCCTAATACTTTCACTGACACTGACCATAAACCTAACTCTGACCCAGACCGTGAGCCTGACCAGAACTCTAACCCTAAAGCTAAACTAAGTCAGGACCCTAATCATAACCCAGAATCTAAACATAAAGCAGGCCTTATTCTAACCATGACCATAATCCTGAACTGGACCCTAACCATAACACTGAACATGACACCAAACCTATCCCTGACCCTGACCCTTACTCTGAAACTAACCCTAACCCTGACACTGACTGTGAGCCTGACCATAAACCTAACCCTGAACCTAACCCTAACCCTGACCCCTACACTACGCCTAACGATAACCCTGCCCCTAACAATGTCTAACCCTAACCCTGAACCTAACTATAACCCTAAAATTAACCCGGTCCTAAAACTAACTGAAAAACTGACCCTGACTCTGACTGTGAGCCTGACCATAAACCTAAACCTAAACCTCAACCTAACCCTAACCCTAACCCTAACCCTAACCCTAACCCTAACCCTGACTCTGACTGTGAGCCTGACCATAAACCTAACCCTAAACCTAAACCTAACCCTAACCCTAACCCTAACCCTAACCCTAACCCGTACCCTAACCCGTACCCTAACCCGTACTCTAACCCTAACCCGTACCCTAACCCGCACCCTAACCCTAACCCGTACCCTAACCCTAACCCGTACCCTAACCCTAACCCGTACCCTAACCCTAAGCCTAACCCTAACCCTAACCCTAACCCTAAGCCTGACACAGTCCTAAGCCTGACCCTAACCCTAACCCTAACCCTGACCGTGACTGTGTTCCCGACCCTAACCGCAATCCTTAAGGTAACCCTATCCCTGATCTAATGCCAACCACGATCCTAAACCTAATGCTGAGGCTAAACATAAAACTAAACCCTACCCTAACCCAAAACCTAACCCTAACCTTAAGGCTGTCTAACCCTAACCGAACCATAACCCTACTTCTAAACCTAATCCTAACTCCAAACCCAAACCTTTCCCCTAAATCTAATCCTGAAACTGAACCGTATATTGACCCCAATCCAAATCCTGACCCTGACCATAAACCGGACCCCGGCCCAGACCTTCACCAGATCCTGACCCTAAACCTAACCCTGACAATAGCACTGACCCAAAACTAACCCTGTCCTTGAGCTGAACGTGGACCCTAAACCAAAACCAGATCCTGACCCTAAACCTGACACTGGCTCTGAACTTCACCCTGACCCTGACCCAGACCCTGAACATAAACCTAAACCTGACCCTAACGGTGACCCTACACTGACCCTAACACTAACCCTGAAGCTGACTGTGATTCTGACCCTAACTGTAACCCTAAAGGTAACCCTGACCCTGACCCTGATATGGACCATGACACAAAACATAACAATGATTCTAACCCTACAACTAACCCATAAAACTAATGCAGACCCTGACCCTAAACAGTGTAACCCTAATCCTCAAATTAATTCTAATTCTCACCCCAAACCCATACTTTAAACCTATCCCTGAATTTATCCCTGAATCTGACCTGACCCTTACCCTGAACTTTGCCAAAACTTGACCCTGATCCGAATTTTGACCCTAAACAGAACCCTGGCCCTGACCCTAAACTGAACCCTGGCCCTGACCCTAAACCTGACCCTAATACTTTCACTGACACTGACCATAAACCTAACTCTGACCCAGACCGTGAGCCTGACCAGAACTCTAACCCTAAAGCTAAACTAAGTCAGGACCCTAATCATAACCCAGAATCTAAACATAAAGCAGGCCTTATTCTAACCATGACCATAATCCTGAACTGGACCCTAACCATAACACTGAACATGACACCAAACCTATCCCTGACCCTGACCCTTACTCTGAAACTAACCCTAACCCTGACACTGACTGTGAGCCTGACCATAAACCTAACCCTGAACCTAACCCTAACCCTGACCCCTACACTACGCCTAACGATAACCCTGCCCCTAACAATGTCTAACCCTAACCCTGAACCTAACTATAACCCTAAAATTAACCCGGTCCTAAAACTAACTGAAAACGCTGACCCTGACTCTGACTGTGAGCCTGACCATAAACCTAACCCTAAACCTAAACCTAACCCTAACCCTAACCCTAACCCTAACCCGTACCCTAACCCGTACCCTAACCCGTACCCTAACCCTAACCCGTACCCTAACCCGTACCCTAACCCTAACCCGTACCCTAACCCGTACCCTAACCCGTACCCTAACCCTAACCCTACCCTACAACTTCTAACCTAACCCTAACCCTAACCCGTACCCTAACCCGTACCCTAACCCGTACCCTAACCCTAACCCGTACCCTAACCCTAACCCTAACCCTAACCCTAACCCTAAGCCTAACCCTAACCCTAACCCTAACCCTAAGCCTGACACAGTCCTAAGCCTGACCCTAACCCTAACCCTAACCCTGACCGTGACTGTGTTCCCGACCCTAACCGCAATCCTTAAGGTAACCCTATCCCTGATCTAATGCCAACCACGATCCTAAACCTAATGCTGAGGCTAAACATAAAACTAAACCCTACCCTAACCCAAAACCTAACCTAACACTAACCCTGAAGCTGACTGTGATTCTGACCCTAACTGTAACCCTAAAGGTAACCCTGACCCTGACCCTGATATGGACCATGACACAAAACATAACAATGATTCTAACCCTACAACTAACCCATAAAACTAATGCAGACCCTGACCCTAAACCAGTGTAACCCTAATCCTCAAATTAATTCTAATTCTCACCCCAAACCCATACTTTAAACCTATCCCTGAATTTATCCCTGAATCTGACCTGACCCTTACCCTGAACTTTGCCAAAACTTGACCCTGATCCGAATTTTGACCCTAAACAGAACCCTGGCCCTGACCCTAAACTGAACCCTGGCCCTGACCCTAAACCTGACCCTAATACTTTCACTGACACTGACCATAAACCTAACTCTGACCCAGACCGTGAGCCTGACCAGAACTCTAACCCTAAAGCTAAACTAAGTCAGGACCCTAATCATAACCCAGAATCTAAACATAAAGCAGGCCTTATTCTAACCATGACCATAATCCTGAACTGGACCCTAACCATAACACTGAACATGACACCAAACCTATCCCTGACCCTGACCCTTACTCTGAAACTAACCCTAACCCTGACACTGACTGTGAGCCTGACCATAAACCTAACCCTGAACCTAACCCTAACCCTGACCCCTACACTACGCCTAACGATAACCCTGCCCCTAACAATGTCTAACCCTAACCCTGAACCTAACTATAACCCTAAAATTAACCCGGTCCTAAAACTAACTGAAAACGCTGACCCTGACTCTGACTGTGAGCCTGACCATAAACCTAACCCTAAACCTAAACCTAACCCTAACCCTAAACCTAACCCTAACCCTAACCCTAACCCGTACCCTAACCCGTACCCTAACCCTAACCCGTACCCTAACCCGTACCCTAACCCTAACCCGTACCCTAACCCGTACCCTAACCCTAACCCGTACCCTAACCCTAACCCGTACCCTAACCCTAACCCTAACCCTAACCCTAACCCTAAGCCTAACCCTAACCCTAACCCTAACCCTAAGCCTGACACAGTCCTAAGCCTGACCCTAACCCTAACCCTAACCCTGACCGTGACTGTGTTCCCGACCCTAACCGCAATCCTTAAGGTAACCCTATCCCTGATCTAATGCCAACCACGATCCTAAACCTAATGCTGAGGCTAAACATAAAACTAAACCCTACCCTAACCCAAAACCTAACCCTAACCTTAAGGCTGTCTAACCCTAACCGAACCATAACCCTACTTCTAAACCTAATCCTAACTCCAAACCCAAACCTTTCCCCTAAATCTAATCCTGAAACTGAACCGTATATTGACCCCAATCCAAATCCTGACCCTGACCATAAACCGGACCCCGGCCCAGACCTTCACCAGGTCCTGACCCTAAACCTAACCCTGACAATAGCACTGACCCAAAACTAACCCTGTCCTTGAGCTGAACGTGGACCCTAAACCAAAACCAGATCCTGACCTTAAACCTGACACTGGCTCTGAACTTCACCCTGACCCTGACCCAGACCCTGAACATAAACCTAAACCTGACCCTAACGGTGACCCTACACTGACCCTAACACTAACCCTGAAGCTGACTGTGATTCTGACCCTAACTGTAACCCTAAAGGTAACCCTGACCCTGACCCTGATATGGACCATGACACAAAACATAACAATGATTCTAACCCTACAACTAACCCATAAAACTAATGCAGACCCTGACCCTAAACCAGTGTAACCCTAATCCTCAAATTAATTCTAATTCTCACCCCAAACCCATACTTTAAACCTATCCCTGAATTTATCCCTGAATCTGACCTGACCCTTACCCTGAACTTTGCCAAAACTTGACCCTGATCCGAATTTTGACCCTAAACAGAACCCTGGCCCTGACCCTAAACTGAACCCTGGCCCTGACCCTAAACCTGACCCTAATACTTTCACTGACACTGACCATAAACCTAACTCTGACCCAGACCGTGAGCCTGACCAGAACTCTAACCCTAAAGCTAAACTAAGTCAGGACCCTAATCATAACCCAGAATCTAAACATAAAGCAGGCCTTATTCTAACCATGACCATAATCCTGAACTGGACCCTAACCATAACACTGAACATGACACCAAACCTATCCCTGACCCTGACCCTTACTCTGAAACTAACCCTAACCCTGACACTGACTGTGAGCCTGACCATAAACCTAACCCTGAACCTAACCCTAACCCTGACCCCTACACTACGCCTAACGATAACCCTGCCCCTAACAATGTCTAACCCTAACCCTGAACCTAACTATAACCCTAAAATTAACCCGGTCCTAAAACTAACTGAAAACGCTGACCCTGACTCTGACTGTGAGCCTGACCATAAACCTAACCCTAAACCTAAACCTAACCCTAACCCTAACCCTAACCCTAACCCTAACCCGTACCCTAACCTGTACCCTAACCCGTACCCTAACCCGTACCCTAACCCTAACCCGTACCCTAACCCGTACCCTAACCCTAACCCTAACCCGTACCCTAACCCTAACCCGTACCCTAACCCTAACCCTAACCCTAAGCCTAACCCTAACCCTAACCCTAACCCTAAGCCTAACCCTAAGCCTGACACAGTCCTAAGCCTGACCCTAACCCTAACCCTAACCCTGACCGTGACTGTGTTCCCGACCCTAACCGCAATCCTTAAGGTAACCCTATCCCTGATCTAATGCCAACCACGATCCTAAACCTAATGCTGAGGCTAAACATAAAACTAAACCCTACCCTAACCCAAAACCTAACCCTAACCTTAAGGCTGTCTAACCCTAACCGAACCATAACCCTACTTCTAAACCTAATCCTAACTCCAAACCCAAACCTTTCCCCTAAATCTAATCCTGAAACTGAACCGTATATTGACCCCAATCCAAATCCTGACCCTGACCATAAACCGGACCCCGGCCCAGACCTTCACCAGATCCTGACCCTAAACCTAACCCTGACAATAGCACTGACCCAAAACTAACCCTGTCCTTGAGCTGAACGTGGACCCTAAACCAAAACCAGATCCTGACCCTAAACCTGACACTGGCTCTGAACTTCACCCTGACCCTGACCCAGACCCTGAACATAAACCTAAACCTGACCCTAACGGTGACCCTACACTGACCCTAACACTAACCCTGAAGCTGACTGTGATTCTGACCCTAACTGTAACCCTAAAGGTAACCCTGACCCTGACCCTGATATGGACCATGACACAAAACATAACAATGATTCTAACCCTACAACTAACCCATAAAACTAATGCAGACCCTGACCCTAAACCAGTGTAACCCTAATCCTCAAATTAATTCTAATTCTCACCCCAAACCCATACTTTAAACCTATCCCTGAATTTATCCCTGAATCTGACCTGACCCTTACCCTGAACTTTGCCAAAACTTGACCCTGATCCGAATTTTGACCCTAAACAGAACCCTGGCCCTGACCCTAAACTGAACCCTGGCCCTGACCCTAAACCTGACCCTAATACTTTCACTGACACTGACCATAAACCTAACTCTGACCCAGACCGTGAGCCTGACCAGAACTCTAACCCTAAAGCTAAACTAAGTCAGGACCCTAATCATAACCCAGAATCTAAACATAAAGCAGGCCTTATTCTAACCATGACCATAATCCTGAACTGGACCCTAACCATAACACTGAACATGACACCAAACCTATCCCTGACCCTGACCCTTACTCTGAAACTAACCCTAACCCTGACACTGACTGTGAGCCTGACCATAAACCTAACCCTGAACCTAACCCTAACCCTGACCCCTACACTACGCCTAACGATAACCCTGCCCCTAACAATGTCTAACCCTAACCCTGAACCTAACTATAACCCTAAAATTAACCCGGTCCTAAAACTAACTGAAAAACTGACCCTGACTCTGACTGTGAGCCTGACCATAAACCTAAACCTAAACCTCAACCTAACCCTAACCCTAACCCTAACCCTAACCCTAACCCTAACCCTAACCCTGACTCTGACTGTGAGCCTGACCATAAACCTAACCCTAAACCTAAACCTAACCCTAACCCTAACCCTAACCCTAACCCTAACCCGTACCCTAACCCGTACCCTAACCCGTACCCTAACCCTAACCCGTACCCTAACCCGCACCCTAACCCTAACCCGTACCCTAACCCTAACCCGTACCCTAACCCTAACCCGTACCCTAACCCTAAGCCTAACCCTAACCCTAACCCTAACCCTAAGCCTGACACAGTCCTAAGCCTGACCCTAACCCTAACCCTAACCCTGACCGTGACTGTGTTCCCGACCCTAACCGCAATCCTTAAGGTAACCCTATCCCTGATCTAATGCCAACCACGATCCTAAACCTAATGCTGAGGCTAAACATAAAACTAAACCCTACCCTAACCCAAAACCTAACCCTAACCTTAAGGCTGTCTAACCCTAACCGAACCATAACCCTACTTCTAAACCTAATCCTAACTCCAAACCCAAACCTTTCCCCTAAATCTAATCCTGAAACTGAACCGTATATTGACCCCAATCCAAATCCTGACCCTGACCATAAACCGGACCCCGGCCCAGACCTTCACCAGATCCTGACCCTAAACCTAACCCTGACAATAGCACTGACCCAAAACTAACCCTGTCCTTGAGCTGAACGTGGACCCTAAACCAAAACCAGATCCTGACCCTAAACCTGACACTGGCTCTGAACTTCACCCTGACCCTGACCCAGACCCTGAACATAAACCTAAACCTGACCCTAACGGTGACCCTACACTGACCCTAACACTAACCCTGAAGCTGACTGTGATTCTGACCCTAACTGTAACCCTAAAGGTAACCCTGACCCTGACCCTGATATGGACCATGACACAAAACATAACAATGATTCTAACCCTACAACTAACCCATAAAACTAATGCAGACCCTGACCCTAAACAGTGTAACCCTAATCCTCAAATTAATTCTAATTCTCACCCCAAACCCATACTTTAAACCTATCCCTGAATTTATCCCTGAATCTGACCTGACCCTTACCCTGAACTTTGCCAAAACTTGACCCTGATCCGAATTTTGACCCTAAACAGAACCCTGGCCCTGACCCTAAACTGAACCCTGGCCCTGACCCTAAACCTGACCCTAATACTTTCACTGACACTGACCATAAACCTAACTCTGACCCAGACCGTGAGCCTGACCAGAACTCTAACCCTAAAGCTAAACTAAGTCAGGACCCTAATCATAACCCAGAATCTAAACATAAAGCAGGCCTTATTCTAACCATGACCATAATCCTGAACTGGACCCTAACCATAACACTGAACATGACACCAAACCTATCCCTGACCCTGACCCTTACTCTGAAACTAACCCTAACCCTGACACTGACTGTGAGCCTGACCATAAACCTAACCCTGAACCTAACCCTAACCCTGACCCCTACACTACGCCTAACGATAACCCTGCCCCTAACAATGTCTAACCCTAACCCTGAACCTAACTATAACCCTAAAATTAACCCGGTCCTAAAACTAACTGAAAACGCTGACCCTGACTCTGACTGTGAGCCTGACCATAACCCTAACCCTAACCCTAACCCTAAGCCTAACCCTAACCCTAACCCTAACCCTAAGCCTGACACAGTCCTAAGCCTGACCCTAACCCTAACCCTAACCCTGACCGTGACTGTGTTCCCGACCCTAACCGCAATCCTTAAGGTAACCCTATCCCTGATCTAATGCCAACCACGATCCTAAACCTAATGCTGAGGCTAAACATAAAACTAAGCCCTACCCTAACCCAAAACCTAACCTAACACTAACCCTGAAGCTGACTGTGATTCTGACCCTAACTGTAACCCTAAAGGTAACCCTGACCCTGACCCTGATATGGACCATGACACAAAACATAACAATGATTCTAACCCTACAACTAACCCATAAAACTAATGCAGACCCTGACCCTAAACCAGTGTAACCCTAATCCTCAAATTAATTCTAATTCTCACCCCAAACCCATACTTTAAACCTATCCCTGAATTTATCCCTGAATCTGACCTGACCCTTACCCTGAACTTTGCCAAAACTTGACCCTGATCCGAATTTTGACCCTAAACAGAACCCTGGCCCTGACCCTAAACTGAACCCTGGCCCTGACCCTAAACCTGACCCTAATACTTTCACTGACACTGACCATAAACCTAACTCTGACCCAGACCGTGAGCCTGACCAGAACTCTAACCCTAAAGCTAAACTAAGTCAGGACCCTAATCATAACCCAGAATCTAAACATAAAGCAGGCCTTATTCTAACCATGACCATAATCCTGAACTGGACCCTAACCATAACACTGAACATGACACCAAACCTATCCCTGACCCTGACCCTTACTCTGAAACTAACCCTAACCCTGACACTGACTGTGAGCCTGACCATAAACCTAACCCTGAACCTAACCCTAACCCTGACCCCTACACTACGCCTAACGATAACCCTGCCCCTAACAATGTCTAACCCTAACCCTGAACCTAACTATAACCCTAAAATTAACCCGGTCCTAAAACTAACTGAAAACGCTGACCCTGACTCTGACTGTGAGCCTGACCATAAACCTAACCCTAAACCTAAACCTAACCCTAACCCTAACCCTAACCCTAACCCTAACCCATACCCTAACCTGTACCCTAACCCGTACCCTAACCCGTACCCTAACCCTAACCCGTACCCTAACCCGTACCCTAACCCTAACCCTAACCCGTACCCTAACCCTAACCCGTACCCTAACCCTAACCCTAACCCTAAGCCTAACCCTAACCCTAACCCTAACCCTAAGCCTAACCCTAAGCCTGACACAGTCCTAAGCCTGACCCTAACCCTAACCCTAACCCTGACCGTGACTGTGTTCCCGACCCTAACCGCAATCCTTAAGGTAACCCTATCCCTGATCTAATGCCAACCACGATCCTAAACCTAATGCTGAGGCTAAACATAAAACTAAACCCTACCCTAACCCAAAACCTAACCCTAACCTTAAGGCTGTCTAACCCTAACCGAACCATAACCCTACTTCTAAACCTAATCCTAACTCCAAACCCAAACCTTTCCCCTAAATCTAATCCTGAAACTGAACCGTATATAGACCCCAATCCAAATCCTGACCCTGACCATAAACCGGACCCCGGCCCAGACCTTCACCAGATCCTGACCCTAAACCTAACCCTGACAATAGCACTGACCCAAAACTAACCCTGTCCTTGAGCTGAACGTGGACCCTAAACCAAAACCAGATCCTGACCCTAAACCTGACACTGGCTCTGAACTTCACCCTGACCCTGACCCAGACCCTGAACATAAACCTAAACCTGACCCTAACGGTGACCCTACACTGACCCTAACACTAACCCTGAAGCTGACTGTGATTCTGACCCTAACTGTAACCCTAAAGGTAACCCTGACCCTGACCCTGATATGGACCATGACACAAAACATAACAATGATTCTAACCCTACAACTAACCCATAAAACTAATGCAGACCCTGACCCTAAACCAGTGTAACCCTAATCCTCAAATTAATTCTAATTCTCACCCCAAACCCATACTTTAAACCTATCCCTGAATTTATCCCTGAATCTGACCTGACCCTTACCCTGAACTTTGCCAAAACTTGACCCTGATCCGAATTTTGACCCTAAACAGAACCCTGGCCCTGACCCTAAACTGAACCCTGGCCCTGACCCTAAACCTGACCCTAATACTTTCACTGACACTGACCATAAACCTAACTCTGACCCAGACCGTGAGCCTGACCAGAACTCTAACCCTAAAGCTAAACTAAGTCAGGACCCTAATCATAACCCAGAATCTAAACATAAAGCAGGCCTTATTCTAACCATGACCATAATCCTGAACTGGACCCTAACCATAACACTGAACATGACACCAAACCTATCCCTGACCCTGACCCTTACTCTGAAACTAACCCTAACCCTGACACTGACTGTGAGCCTGACCATAAACCTAACCCTGAACCTAACCCTAACCCTGACCCCTACACTACGCCTAACGATAACCCTGCCCCTAACAATGTCTAACCCTAACCCTGAACCTAACTATTACCCTAAAATTAACCCGGTCCTAAAACTAACTGAAAAACTGACCCTGACTCTGACTGTGAGCCTGACCATAAACCTAAACCTAAACCTAACCCTAACCCTAACCCTAACCCTAACCCTAACCCTAACCCTAACCCTGACTCTGACTGTGAGCCTGACCATAAACCTAACCCTAAACCTAAACCTAACCCTAACCCTAACCCTAACCCTAACCCTAACCCGTACCCTAACCCGTACCCTAACCCGTACCCTAACCCTAACCCGTACCCTAACCCGCACCCTAACCCTAACCCGTACCCTAACCCTAACCCGTACCCTAACCCTAACCCGTACCCTAACCCTAAGCCTAACCCTAACCCTAACCCTAACCCTAAGCCTGACACAGTCCTAAGCCTGACCCTAACCCTAACCCTAACCCTGACCGTGACTGTGTTCCCGACCCTAACCGCAATCCTTAAGGTAACCCTATCCCTGATCTAATGCCAACCACGATCCTAAACCTAATGCTGAGGCTAAACATAAAACTAAACCCTACCCTAACCCAAAACCTAACCCTAACCTTAAGGCTGTCTAACCCTAACCGAACCATAACCCTACTTCTAAACCTAATCCTAACTCCAAACCCAATCCTTTCCCCTAAATCTAATCCTGAAACTGAACCGTATATTGACCCCAATCCAAATCCTGACCCTGACCATAAACCGGACCCCGGCCCAGACCTTCACCAGATCCTGACCCTAAACCTAACCCTGACAATAGCACTGACCCAAAACTAAACCTGTCCTTGAGCTGAACGTGGACCCTAAACCAAAACCAGATCCTGACCCTAAACCTGACACTGGCTCTGAACTTCACCCTGACCCTGACCCAGACCCTGAACATAAACCTAAACCTGACCCTAACGGTGACCCTACACTGACCCTAACACTAACCCTGAAGCTGACTGTGATTCTGACCCTAACTGTAACCCTAAAGGTAACCCTGACCCTGACCCTGATATGGACCATGACACAAAACATAACAATGATTCTAACCCTACAACTAACCCATAAAACTAATGCAGACCCTGACCCTAAACAGTGTAACCCTAATCCTCAAATTAATTCTAATTCTCACCCCAAACCCATACTTTAAACCTATCCCTGAATTTATCCCTGAATCTGACCTGACCCTTACCCTGAACTTTGCCAAAACTTGACCCTGATCCGAATTTTGACCCTAAACAGAACCCTGGCCCTGACCCTAAACTGAACCCTGGCCCTGACCCTAAACCTGACCCTAATACTTTCACTGACACTGACCATAAACCTAACTCTGACCCAGACCGTGAGCCTGACCAGAACTCTAACCCTAAAGCTAAACTAAGTCAGGACCCTAATCATAACCCAGAATCTAAACATAAAGCAGGCCTTATTCTAACCATGACCATAATCCTGAACTGGACCCTAACCATAACACTGAACATGACACCAAACCTATCCCTGACCCTGACCCTTACTCTGAAACTAACCCTAACCCTGACACTGACTGTGAGCCTGACCATAAACCTAACCCTGAACCTAACCCTAACCCTGACCCCTACACTACGCCTAACGATAACCCTGCCCCTAACAATGTCTAACCCTAACCCTGAACCTAACTATAACCCTAAAATTAACCCGGTCCTAAAACTAACTGAAAACGCTGACCCTGACTCTGACTGTGAGCCTGACCATAAACCTAACCCTAAACCTAAACCTAACCCTAACCCTAACCCTAACCCTAACCCTAACCCGTACCCTAACCCGTACCCTAACCCGTACCCTAACCCTAACCCGTACCCTAACCCGTACCCTAACCCTAACCCGTACCCTAACCCGTACCCTAACCCGTACCCTAACCCTAACCCGTACCCTAACCCTAACCCTAACCCTAACCCTAACCCTAAGCCTAACCCTAACCCTAACCCTAACCCTAAGCCTGACACAGTCCTAAGCCTGACCCTAACCCTAACCCTAACCCTGACCGTGACTGTGTTCCCGACCCTAACCGCAATCCTTAAGGTAACCCTATCCCTGATCTAATGCCAACCACGATCCTAAACCTAATGCTGAGGCTAAACATAAAACTAAACCCTACCCTAACCCAAAACCTAACCCTAACCTTAAGGCTGTCTAACCCTAACCGAACCATAACCCTACTTCTAAACCTAATCCTAACTCCAAACCCAAACCTTTCCCCTAAATCTAATCCTGAAACTGAACCGTATATTGACCCCAATCCAAATCCTGACCCTGACCATAAACCGGACCCCGGCCCAGACCTTCACCAGATCCTGACCCTAAACCTAACCCTGACAATAGCACTGACCCAAAACTAACCCTGTCCTTGAGCTGAACGTGGACCCTAAACCAAAACCAGATCCTGACCCTAAACCTGACACTGGCTCTGAACTTCACCCTGACCCTGACCCAGACCCTGAACATAAACCTAAACCTGACCCTAACGGTGACCCTACACTGACCCTAACACTAACCCTGAAGCTGACTGTGATTCTGACCCTAACTGTAACCCTAAAGGTAACCCTGACCCTGACCCTGATATGGACCATGACACAAAACATAACAATGATTCTAACCCTACAACTAACCCATAAAACTAATGCAGACCCTGACCCTAAACCAGTGTAACCCTAATCCTCAAATTAATTCTAATTCTCACCCCAAACCCATACTTTAAACCTATCCCTGAATTTATCCCTGAATCTGACCTGACCCTTACCCTGAACTTTGCCAAAACTTGACCCTGATCCGAATTTTGACCCTAAACAGAACCCTGGCCCTGACCCTAAACTGAACCCTGGCCCTGACCCTAAACCTGACCCTAATACTTTCACTGACACTGACCATAAACCTAACTCTGACCCAGACCGTGAGCCTGACCAGAACTCTAACCCTAAAGCTAAACTAAGTCAGGACCCTAATCATAACCCAGAATCTAAACATAAAGCAGGCCTTATTCTAACCATGACCATAATCCTGAACTGGACCCTAACCATAACACTGAACATGACACCAAACCTATCCCTGACCCTGACCCTTACTCTGAAACTAACCCTAACCCTGACACTGACTGTGAGCCTGACCATAAACCTAACCCTGAACCTAACCCTAACCCTGACCCCTACACTACGCCTAACGATAACCCTGCCCCTAACAATGTCTAACCCTAACCCTGAACCTAACTATAACCCTAAAATTAACCCGGTCCTAAAACTAACTGAAAACGCTGACCCTGACTCTGACTGTGAGCCTGACCATAAACCTAACCCTAAACCTAAACCTAACCCTAACCCTAACCCTAACCCTAACCCTAACCCGTACCCTAACCCGTACCCTAACCCGTACCCTAACCCTAACCCGTACCCTAACCCGTACCCTAACCCTAACCCTAACCCTAACCCTAACCCTAAGCCTAACCCTAACCCTAACCCTAAGCCTGACACAGTCCTAAGCCTGACCCTAACCCTAACCCTAACCCTGACCGTGACTGTGTTCCCGACCCTAACCGCAATCCTTAAGGTAACCCTATCCCTGATCTAATGCCAACCACGATCCTAAACCTAATGCTGAGGCTAAACATAAAACTAAACCCTACCCTAACCCAAAACCTAACCCTAACCTTAAGGCTGTCTAACCCTAACCGAACCATAACCCTACTTCTAAACCTAATCCTAACTCCAAACCCAAACCTTTCCCCTAAATCTAATCCTGAAACTGAACCGTATATTGACCCCAATCCAAATCCTGACCCTGACCATAAACCGGACCCCGGCCCAGACCTTCACCAGATCCTGACCCTAAACCTAACCCTGACAATAGCACTGACCCAAAACTAACCCTGTCCTTGAGCTGAACGTGGACCCTAAACCAAAACCAGATCCTGACCCTAAACCTGACACTGGCTCTGAACTTCACCCTGACCCTGACCCAGACCCTGAACATAAACCTAAACCTGACCCTAACGGTGACCCTACACTGACCCTAACACTAACCCTGAAGCTGACTGTGATTCTGACCCTAACTGTAACCCTAAAGGTAACCCTGACCCTGACCCTGATATGGACCATGACACAAAACATAACAATGATTCTAACCCTACAACTAACCCATAAAACTAATGCAGACCCTGACCCTAAACCAGTGTAACCCTAATCCTCAAATTAATTCTAATTCTCACCCCAAACCCATACTTTAAACCTATCCCTGAATTTATCCCTGAATCTGACCTGACCCTTACCCTGAACTTTGCCAAAACTTGACCCTGATCCGAATTTTGACCCTAAACAGAACCCTGGCCCTGACCCTAAACTGAACCCTGGCCCTGACCCTAAACCTGACCCTAATACTTTCACTGACACTGACCATAAACCTAACTCTGACCCAGACCGTGAGCCTGACCAGAACTCTAACCCTAAAGCTAAACTAAGTCAGGACCCTAATCATAACCCAGAATCTAAACATAAAGCAGGCCTTATTCTAACCATGACCATAATCCTGAACTGGACCCTAACCATAACACTGAACATGACACCAAACCTATCCCTGACCCTGACCCTTACTCTGAAACTAACCCTAACCCTGACACTGACTGTGAGCCTGACCATAAACCTAACCCTGAACCTAACCCTAACCCTGACCCCTACACTACGCCTAACGATAACCCTGCCCCTAACAATGTCTAACCCTAACCCTGAACCTAACTATAACCCTAAAATTAACCCGGTCCTAAAACTAACTGAAAAACTGACCCTGACTCTGACTGTGAGCCTGACCATAAACCTAAACCTAAACCTCAACCTAACCCTAACCCTAACCCTAACCCTAACCCTAACCCTAACCCTGACTCTGACTGTGAGCCTGACCATAAACCTAACCCTAAACCTAAACCTAACCCTAACCCTAACCCTAACCCTAACCCTAACCCGTACCCTAACCCGTACCCTAACCCGTACTCTAACCCTAACCCGTACCCTAACCCGCACCCTAACCCTAACCCGTACCCTAACCCTAACCCGTACCCTAACCCTAACCCGTACCCTAACCCTAAGCCTAACCCTAACCCTAACCCTAACCCTAAGCCTGACACAGTCCTAAGCCTGACCCTAACCCTAACCCTAACCCTGACCGTGACTGTGTTCCCGACCCTAACCGCAATCCTTAAGGTAACCCTATCCCTGATCTAATGCCAACCACGATCCTAAACCTAATGCTGAGGCTAAACATAAAACTAAACCCTACCCTAACCCAAAACCTAACCCTAACCTTAAGGCTGTCTAACCCTAACCGAACCATAACCCTACTTCTAAACCTAATCCTAACTCCAAACCCAAACCTTTCCCCTAAATCTAATCCTGAAACTGAACCGTATATTGACCCCAATCCAAATCCTGACCCTGACCATAAACCGGACCCCGGCCCAGACCTTCACCAGATCCTGACCCTAAACCTAACCCTGACAATAGCACTGACCCAAAACTAACCCTGTCCTTGAGCTGAACGTGGACCCTAAACCAAAACCAGATCCTGACCCTAAACCTGACACTGGCTCTGAACTTCACCCTGACCCTGACCCAGACCCTGAACATAAACCTAAACCTGACCCTAACGGTGACCCTACACTGACCCTAACACTAACCCTGAAGCTGACTGTGATTCTGACCCTAACTGTAACCCTAAAGGTAACCCTGACCCTGACCCTGATATGGACCATGACACAAAACATAACAATGATTCTAACCCTACAACTAACCCATAAAACTAATGCAGACCCTGACCCTAAACAGTGTAACCCTAATCCTCAAATTAATTCTAATTCTCACCCCAAACCCATACTTTAAACCTATCCCTGAATTTATCCCTGAATCTGACCTGACCCTTACCCTGAACTTTGCCAAAACTTGACCCTGATCCGAATTTTGACCCTAAACAGAACCCTGGCCCTGACCCTAAACTGAACCCTGGCCCTGACCCTAAACCTGACCCTAATACTTTCACTGACACTGACCATAAACCTAACTCTGACCCAGACCGTGAGCCTGACCAGAACTCTAACCCTAAAGCTAAACTAAGTCAGGACCCTAATCATAACCCAGAATCTAAACATAAAGCAGGCCTTATTCTAACCATGACCATAATCCTGAACTGGACCCTAACCATAACACTGAACATGACACCAAACCTATCCCTGACCCTGACCCTTACTCTGAAACTAACCCTAACCCTGACACTGACTGTGAGCCTGACCATAAACCTAACCCTGAACCTAACCCTAACCCTGACCCCTACACTACGCCTAACGATAACCCTGCCCCTAACAATGTCTAACCCTAACCCTGAACCTAACTATAACCCTAAAATTAACCCGGTCCTAAAACTAACTGAAAACGCTGACCCTGACTCTGACTGTGAGCCTGACCATAAACCTAACCCTAAACCTAAACCTAACCCTAACCCTAACCCTAACCCTAACCCGTACCCTAACCCGTACCCTAACCCGTACCCTAACCCTAACCCGTACCCTAACCCGTACCCTAACCCTAACCCGTACCCTAACCCGTACCCTAACCCGTACCCTAACCCTAACCCTACCCTACAACTTCTAACCTAACCCTAACCCTAACCCGTACCCTAACCCGTACCCTAACCCGTACCCTAACCCTAACCCGTACCCTAACCCTAACCCTAACCCTAACCCTAACCCTAAGCCTAACCCTAACCCTAACCCTAACCCTAAGCCTGACACAGTCCTAAGCCTGACCCTAACCCTAACCCTAACCCTGACCGTGACTGTGTTCCCGACCCTAACCGCAATCCTTAAGGTAACCCTATCCCTGATCTAATGCCAACCACGATCCTAAACCTAATGCTGAGGCTAAACATAAAACTAAACCCTACCCTAACCCAAAACCTAACCTAACACTAACCCTGAAGCTGACTGTGATTCTGACCCTAACTGTAACCCTAAAGGTAACCCTGACCCTGACCCTGATATGGACCATGACACAAAACATAACAATGATTCTAACCCTACAACTAACCCATAAAACTAATGCAGACCCTGACCCTAAACCAGTGTAACCCTAATCCTCAAATTAATTCTAATTCTCACCCCAAACCCATACTTTAAACCTATCCCTGAATTTATCCCTGAATCTGACCTGACCCTTACCCTGAACTTTGCCAAAACTTGACCCTGATCCGAATTTTGACCCTAAACAGAACCCTGGCCCTGACCCTAAACTGAACCCTGGCCCTGACCCTAAACCTGACCCTAATACTTTCACTGACACTGACCATAAACCTAACTCTGACCCAGACCGTGAGCCTGACCAGAACTCTAACCCTAAAGCTAAACTAAGTCAGGACCCTAATCATAACCCAGAATCTAAACATAAAGCAGGCCTTATTCTAACCATGACCATAATCCTGAACTGGACCCTAACCATAACACTGAACATGACACCAAACCTATCCCTGACCCTGACCCTTACTCTGAAACTAACCCTAACCCTGACACTGACTGTGAGCCTGACCATAAACCTAACCCTGAACCTAACCCTAACCCTGACCCCTACACTACGCCTAACGATAACCCTGCCCCTAACAATGTCTAACCCTAACCCTGAACCTAACTATAACCCTAAAATTAACCCGGTCCTAAAACTAACTGAAAACGCTGACCCTGACTCTGACTGTGAGCCTGACCATAAACCTAACCCTAAACCTAAACCTAACCCTAACCCTAAACCTAACCCTAACCCTAACCCTAACCCGTACCCTAACCCGTACCCTAACCCTAACCCGTACCCTAACCCGTACCCTAACCCTAACCCGTACCCTAACCCGTACCCTAACCCTAACCCGTACCCTAACCCTAACCCGTACCCTAACCCTAACCCTAACCCTAACCCTAACCCTAAGCCTAACCCTAACCCTAACCCTAACCCTAAGCCTGACACAGTCCTAAGCCTGACCCTAACCCTAACCCTAACCCTGACCGTGACTGTGTTCCCGACCCTAACCGCAATCCTTAAGGTAACCCTATCCCTGATCTAATGCCAACCACGATCCTAAACCTAATGCTGAGGCTAAACATAAAACTAAACCCTACCCTAACCCAAAACCTAACCCTAACCTTAAGGCTGTCTAACCCTAACCGAACCATAACCCTACTTCTAAACCTAATCCTAACTCCAAACCCAAACCTTTCCCCTAAATCTAATCCTGAAACTGAACCGTATATTGACCCCAATCCAAATCCTGACCCTGACCATAAACCGGACCCCGGCCCAGACCTTCACCAGGTCCTGACCCTAAACCTAACCCTGACAATAGCACTGACCCAAAACTAACCCTGTCCTTGAGCTGAACGTGGACCCTAAACCAAAACCAGATCCTGACCTTAAACCTGACACTGGCTCTGAACTTCACCCTGACCCTGACCCAGACCCTGAACATAAACCTAAACCTGACCCTAACGGTGACCCTACACTGACCCTAACACTAACCCTGAAGCTGACTGTGATTCTGACCCTAACTGTAACCCTAAAGGTAACCCTGACCCTGACCCTGATATGGACCATGACACAAAACATAACAATGATTCTAACCCTACAACTAACCCATAAAACTAATGCAGACCC
Organism: Neogale vison; assembly: GCF_020171115.1. NCBI lineage: Eukaryota > Metazoa > Chordata > Mammalia > Carnivora > Mustelidae > Neogale > Neogale vison. The sequence goes on along the minus strand of NW_025334901.1, from coordinate 567,494 downwards.
TGACCCTAAACCAGTGTAACCCTAATCCTCAAATTAATTCTAATTCTCACCCCAAACCCATACTTTAAACCTATCCCTGAATTTATCCCTGAATCTGACCTGACCCTTACCCTGAACTTTGCCAAAACTTGACCCTGATCCGAATTTTGACCCTAAACAGAACCCTGGCCCTGACCCTAAACTGAACCCTGGCCCTGACCCTAAACCTGACCCTAATACTTTCACTGACACTGACCATAAACCTAACTCTGACCCAGACCGTGAGCCTGACCAGAACTCTAACCCTAAAGCTAAACTAAGTCAGGACCCTAATCATAACCCAGAATCTAAACATAAAGCAGGCCTTATTCTAACCATGACCATAATCCTGAACTGGACCCTAACCATAACACTGAACATGACACCAAACCTATCCCTGACCCTGACCCTTACTCTGAAACTAACCCTAACCCTGACACTGACTGTGAGCCTGACCATAAACCTAACCCTGAACCTAACCCTAACCCTGACCCCTACACTACGCCTAACGATAACCCTGCCCCTAACAATGTCTAACCCTAACCCTGAACCTAACTATAACCCTAAAATTAACCCGGTCCTAAAACTAACTGAAAACGCTGACCCTGACTCTGACTGTGAGCCTGACCATAAACCTAACCCTAAACCTAAACCTAACCCTAACCCTAACCCTAACCCTAACCCTAACCCGTACCCTAACCTGTACCCTAACCCGTACCCTAACCCGTACCCTAACCCTAACCCGTACCCTAACCCGTACCCTAACCCTAACCCTAACCCGTACCCTAACCCTAACCCGTACCCTAACCCTAACCCTAACCCTAAGCCTAACCCTAACCCTAACCCTAACCCTAAGCCTAACCCTAAGCCTGACACAGTCCTAAGCCTGACCCTAACCCTAACCCTAACCCTGACCGTGACTGTGTTCCCGACCCTAACCGCAATCCTTAAGGTAACACTATCCCTGATCTAATGCCAACCACGATCCTAAACCTAATGCTGAGGCTAAACATAAAACTAAACCCTACCCTAACCCAAAACCTAACCCTAACCTTAAGGCTGTCTAACCCTAACCGAACCATAACCCTACTTCTAAACCTAATCCTAACTCCAAACCCAAACCTTTCCCCTAAATCTAATCCTGAAACTGAACCGTATATTGACCCCAATCCAAATCCTGACCCTGACCATAAACCGGACCCCGGCCCAGACCTTCACCAGATCCTGACCCTAAACCTAACCCTGACAATAGCACTGACCCAAAACTAACCCTGTCCTTGAGCTGAACGTGGACCCTAAACCAAAACCAGATCCTGACCCTAAACCTGACACTGGCTCTGAACTTCACCCTGACCCTGACCCAGACCCTGAACATAAACCTAAACCTGACCCTAACGGTGACCCTACACTGACCCTAACACTAACCCTGAAGCTGACTGTGATTCTGACCCTAACTGTAACCCTAAAGGTAACCCTGACCCTGACCCTGATATGGACCATGACACAAAACATAACAATGATTCTAACCCTACAACTAACCCATAAAACTAATGCAGACCCTGACCCTAAACCAGTGTAACCCTAATCCTCAAATTAATTCTAATTCTCACCCCAAACCCATACTTTAAACCTATCCCTGAATTTATCCCTGAATCTGACCTGACCCTTACCCTGAACTTTGCCAAAACTTGACCCTGATCCGAATTTTGACCCTAAACAGAACCCTGGCCCTGACCCTAAACTGAACCCTGGCCCTGACCCTAAACCTGACCCTAATACTTTCACTGACACTGACCATAAACCTAACTCTGACCCAGACCGTGAGCCTGACCAGAACTCTAACCCTAAAGCTAAACTAAGTCAGGACCCTAATCATAACCCAGAATCTAAACATAAAGCAGGCCTTATTCTAACCATGACCATAATCCTGAACTGGACCCTAACCATAACACTGAACATGACACCAAACCTATCCCTGACCCTGACCCTTACTCTGAAACTAACCCTAACCCTGACACTGACTGTGAGCCTGACCATAAACCTAACCCTGAACCTAACCCTAACCCTGACCCCTACACTACGCCTAACGATAACCCTGCCCCTAACAATGTCTAACCCTAACCCTGAACCTAACTATAACCCTAAAATTAACCCGGTCCTAAAACTAACTGAAAAACTGACCCTGACTCTGACTGTGAGCCTGACCATAAACCTAAACCTAAACCTCAACCTAACCCTAACCCTAACCCTAACCCTAACCCTAACCCTAACCCTAACCCTGACTCTGACTGTGAGCCTGACCATAAACCTAACCCTAAACCTAAACCTAACCCTAACCCTAACCCTAACCCTAACCCTAACCCGTACCCTAACCCGTACCCTAACCCGTACCCTAACCCTAACCCGTACCCTAACCCGCACCCTAACCCTAACCCGTACCCTAACCCTAACCCGTACCCTAACCCTAACCCGTACCCTAACCCTAAGCCTAACCCTAACCCTAACCCTAACCCTAAGCCTGACACAGTCCTAAGCCTGACCCTAACCCTAACCCTAACCCTGACCGTGACTGTGTTCCCGACCCTAACCGCAATCCTTAAGGTAACCCTATCCCTGATCTAATGCCAACCACGATCCTAAACCTAATGCTGAGGCTAAACATAAAACTAAACCCTACCCTAACCCAAAACCTAACCCTAACCTTAAGGCTGTCTAACCCTAACCGAACCATAACCCTACTTCTAAACCTAATCCTAACTCCAAACCCAAACCTTTCCCCTAAATCTAATCCTGAAACTGAACCGTATATTGACCCCAATCCAAATCCTGACCCTGACCATAAACCGGACCCCGGCCCAGACCTTCACCAGATCCTGACCCTAAACCTAACCCTGACAATAGCACTGACCCAAAACTAACCCTGTCCTTGAGCTGAACGTGGACCCTAAACCAAAACCAGATCCTGACCCTAAACCTGACACTGGCTCTGAACTTCACCCTGACCCTGACCCAGACCCTGAACATAAACCTAAACCTGACCCTAACGGTGACCCTACACTGACCCTAACACTAACCCTGAAGCTGACTGTGATTCTGACCCTAACTGTAACCCTAAAGGTAACCCTGACCCTGACCCTGATATGGACCATGACACAAAACATAACAATGATTCTAACCCTACAACTAACCCATAAAACTAATGCAGACCCTGACCCTAAACAGTGTAACCCTAATCCTCAAATTAATTCTAATTCTCACCCCAAACCCATACTTTAAACCTATCCCTGAATTTATCCCTGAATCTGACCTGACCCTTACCCTGAACTTTGCCAAAACTTGACCCTGATCCGAATTTTGACCCTAAACAGAACCCTGGCCCTGACCCTAAACTGAACCCTGGCCCTGACCCTAAACCTGACCCTAATACTTTCACTGACACTGACCATAAACCTAACTCTGACCCAGACCGTGAGCCTGACCAGAACTCTAACCCTAAAGCTAAACTAAGTCAGGACCCTAATCATAACCCAGAATCTAAACATAAAGCAGGCCTTATTCTAACCATGACCATAATCCTGAACTGGACCCTAACCATAACACTGAACATGACACCAAACCTATCCCTGACCCTGACCCTTACTCTGAAACTAACCCTAACCCTGACACTGACTGTGAGCCTGACCATAAACCTAACCCTGAACCTAACCCTAACCCTGACCCCTACACTACGCCTAACGATAACCCTGCCCCTAACAATGTCTAACCCTAACCCTGAACCTAACTATAACCCTAAAATTAACCCGGTCCTAAAACTAACTGAAAACGCTGACCCTGACTCTGACTGTGAGCCTGACCATAACCCTAACCCTAACCCTAACCCTAAGCCTAACCCTAACCCTAACCCTAACCCTAAGCCTGACACAGTCCTAAGCCTGACCCTAACCCTAACCCTAACCCTGACCGTGACTGTGTTCCCGACCCTAACCGCAATCCTTAAGGTAACCCTATCCCTGATCTAATGCCAACCACGATCCTAAACCTAATGCTGAGGCTAAACATAAAACTAAGCCCTACCCTAACCCAAAACCTAACCTAACACTAACCCTGAAGCTGACTGTGATTCTGACCCTAACTGTAACCCTAAAGGTAACCCTGACCCTGACCCTGATATGGACCATGACACAAAACATAACAATGATTCTAACCCTACAACTAACCCATAAAACTAATGCAGACCCTGACCCTAAACCAGTGTAACCCTAATCCTCAAATTAATTCTAATTCTCACCCCAAACCCATACTTTAAACCTATCCCTGAATTTATCCCTGAATCTGACCTGACCCTTACCCTGAACTTTGCCAAAACTTGACCCTGATCCGAATTTTGACCCTAAACAGAACCCTGGCCCTGACCCTAAACTGAACCCTGGCCCTGACCCTAAACCTGACCCTAATACTTTCACTGACACTGACCATAAACCTAACTCTGACCCAGACCGTGAGCCTGACCAGAACTCTAACCCTAAAGCTAAACTAAGTCAGGACCCTAATCATAACCCAGAATCTAAACATAAAGCAGGCCTTATTCTAACCATGACCATAATCCTGAACTGGACCCTAACCATAACACTGAACATGACACCAAACCTATCCCTGACCCTGACCCTTACTCTGAAACTAACCCTAACCCTGACACTGACTGTGAGCCTGACCATAAACCTAACCCTGAACCTAACCCTAACCCTGACCCCTACACTACGCCTAACGATAACCCTGCCCCTAACAATGTCTAACCCTAACCCTGAACCTAACTATAACCCTAAAATTAACCCGGTCCTAAAACTAACTGAAAACGCTGACCCTGACTCTGACTGTGAGCCTGACCATAAACCTAACCCTAAACCTAAACCTAACCCTAACCCTAACCCTAACCCTAACCCTAACCCATACCCTAACCTGTACCCTAACCCGTACCCTAACCCGTACCCTAACCCTAACCCGTACCCTAACCCGTACCCTAACCCTAACCCTAACCCGTACCCTAACCCTAACCCGTACCCTAACCCTAACCCTAACCCTAAGCCTAACCCTAACCCTAACCCTAACCCTAAGCCTAACCCTAAGCCTGACACAGTCCTAAGCCTGACCCTAACCCTAACCCTAACCCTGACCGTGACTGTGTTCCCGACCCTAACCGCAATCCTTAAGGTAACCCTATCCCTGATCTAATGCCAACCACGATCCTAAACCTAATGCTGAGGCTAAACATAAAACTAAACCCTACCCTAACCCAAAACCTAACCCTAACCTTAAGGCTGTCTAACCCTAACCGAACCATAACCCTACTTCTAAACCTAATCCTAACTCCAAACCCAAACCTTTCCCCTAAATCTAATCCTGAAACTGAACCGTATATTGACCCCAATCCAAATCCTGACCCTGACCATAAACCGGACCCCGGCCCAGACCTTCACCAGATCCTGACCCTAAACCTAACCCTGACAATAGCACTGACCCAAAACTAACCCTGTCCTTGAGCTGAACGTGGACCCTAAACCAAAACCAGATCCTGACCCTAAACCTGACACTGGCTCTGAACTTCACCCTGACCCTGACCCAGACCCTGAACATAAACCTAAACCTGACCCTAACGGTGACCCTACACTGACCCTAACACTAACCCTGAAGCTGACTGTGATTCTGACCCTAACTGTAACCCTAAAGGTAACCCTGACCCTGACCCTGATATGGACCATGACACAAAACATAACAATGATTCTAACCCTACAACTAACCCATAAAACTAATGCAGACCCTGACCCTAAACCAGTGTAACCCTAATCCTCAAATTAATTCTAATTCTCACCCCAAACCCATACTTTAAACCTATCCCTGAATTTATCCCTGAATCTGACCTGACCCTTACCCTGAACTTTGCCAAAACTTGACCCTGATCCGAATTTTGACCCTAAACAGAACCCTGGCCCTGACCCTAAACTGAACCCTGGCCCTGACCCTAAACCTGACCCTAATACTTTCACTGACACTGACCATAAACCTAACTCTGACCCAGACCGTGAGCCTGACCAGAACTCTAACCCTAAAGCTAAACTAAGTCAGGACCCTAATCATAACCCAGAATCTAAACATAAAGCAGGCCTTATTCTAACCATGACCATAATCCTGAACTGGACCCTAACCATAACACTGAACATGACACCAAACCTATCCCTGACCCTGACCCTTACTCTGAAACTAACCCTAACCCTGACACTGACTGTGAGCCTGACCATAAACCTAACCCTGAACCTAACCCTAACCCTGACCCCTACACTACGCCTAACGATAACCCTGCCCCTAACAATGTCTAACCCTAACCCTGAACCTAACTATAACCCTAAAATTAACCCGGTCCTAAAACTAACTGAAAACGCTGACCCTGACTCTGACTGTGAGCCTGACCATAAACCTAACCCTAAACCTAAACCTAACCCTAACCCTAACCCTAACCCTAACCCTAACCCGTACCCTAACCCGTACCCTAACCCGTACCCTAACCCTAACCCGTACCCTAACCCGTACCCTAACCCTAACCCGTACCCTAACCCGTACCCTAACCCGTACCCTAACCCTAACCCTACCCTACAACTTCTAACCTAACCCTAACCCTAACCAGTACCCTAACCCGTACCCTAACCCGTACCCTAACCCTAACCCGTACCCTAACCCTAACCCTAACCCTAACCCTAAGCCTAACCCTAACCCTAACCCTAACCCTAAGCCTGACACAGTCCTAAGCCTGACCCTAACCCTAACCCTAACCCTGACCGTGACTGTGTTCCCGACCCTAACCGCAATCCTTAAGGTAACCCTATCCCTGATCTAATGCCAACCACGATCCTAAACCTAATGCTGAGGCTAAACATAAAACTAAACCCTACCCTAACCCAAAACCTAACCTAACACTAACCCTGAAGCTGACTGTGATTCTGACCCTAACTGTAACCCTAAAGGTAACCCTGACCCTGACCCTGATATGGACCATGACACAAAACATAACAATGATTCTAACCCTACAACTAACCCATAAAACTAATGCAGACCCTGACCCTAAACCAGTGTAACCCTAATCCTCAAATTAATTCTAATTCTCACCCCAAACCCATACTTTAAACCTATCCCTGAATTTATCCCTGAATCTGACCTGACCCTTACCCTGAACTTTGCCAAAACTTGACCCTGATCCGAATTTTGACCCTAAACAGAACCCTGGCCCTGACCCTAAACTGAACCCTGGCCCTGACCCTAAACCTGACCCTAATACTTTCACTGACACTGACCATAAACCTAACTCTGACCCAGACCGTGAGCCTGACCAGAACTCTAACCCTAAAGCTAAACTAAGTCAGGACCCTAATCATAACCCAGAATCTAAACATAAAGCAGGCCTTATTCTAACCATGACCATAATCCTGAACTGGACCCTAACCATAACACTGAACATGACACCAAACCTATCCCTGACCCTGACCCTTACTCTGAAACTAACCCTAACCCTGACACTGACTGTGAGCCTGACCATAAACCTAACCCTGAACCTAACCCTAACCCTGACCCCTACACTACGCCTAACGATAACCCTGCCCCTAACAATGTCTAACCCTAACCCTGAACCTAACTATAACCCTAAAATTAACCCGGTCCTAAAACTAACTGAAAACGCTGACCCTGACTCTGACTGTGAGCCTGACCATAAACCTAACCCTAAACCTAAACCTAACCCTAACCCTAAACCTAACCCTAACCCTAACCCTAACCCTAACCCGTACCCTAACCCGTACCCTAACCCTAACCCGTACCCTAACCCGTACCCTAACCCTAACCCGTACCCTAACCCGTACCCTAACCCTAACCCGTACCCTAACCCTAACCCGTACCCTAACCCTAACCCTAACCCTAACCCTAACCCTAACCCTAAGCCTAACCCTAACCCTAACCCTAACCCTAAGCCTGACACAGTCCTAAGCCTGACCCTAACCCTAACCCTAACCCTGACCGTGACTGTGTTCCCGACCCTAACCGCAATCCTTAAGGTAACCCTATCCCTGATCTAATGCCAACCACGATCCTAAACCTAATGCTGAGGCTAAACATAAAACTAAACCCTACCCTAACCCAAAACCTAACCCTAACCTTAAGGCTGTCTAACCCTAACCGAACCATAACCCTACTTCTAAACCTAATCCTAACTCCAAACCCAAACCTTTCCCCTAAATCTAATCCTGAAACTGAACCGTATATTGACCCCAATCCAAATCCTGACCCTGACCATAAACCGGACCCCGGCCCAGACCTTCACCAGATCCTGACCCTAAACCTAACCCTGACAATAGCACTGACCCAAAACTAACCCTGTCCTTGAGCTGAACGTGGACCCTAAACCAAAACCAGATCCTGACCCTAAACCTGACACTGGCTCTGAACTTCACCCTGACCCTGACCCAGACCCTGAACATAAACCTAAACCTGACCCTAACGGTGACCCTACACTGACCCTAACACTAACCCTGAAGCTGACTGTGATTCTGACCCTAACTGTAACCCTAAAGGTAACCCTGACCCTGACCCTGATATGGACCATGACACAAAACATAACAATGATTCTAACCCTACAACTAACCCATAAAACTAATGCAGACCCTGACCCTAAACCAGTGTAACCCTAATCCTCAAATTAATTCTAATTCTCACCCCAAACCCATACTTTAAACCTATCCCTGAATTTATCCCTGAATCTGACCTGACCCTTACCCTGAACTTTGCCAAAACTTGACCCTGATCCGAATTTTGACCCTAAACAGAACCCTGGCCCTGACCCTAAACTGAACCCTGGCCCTGACCCTAAACCTGACCCTAATACTTTCACTGACACTGACCATAAACCTAACTCTGACCCAGACCGTGAGCCTGACCAGAACTCTAACCCTAAAGCTAAACTAAGTCAGGACCCTAATCATAACCCAGAATCTAAACATAAAGCAGGCCTTATTCTAACCATGACCATAATCCTGAACTGGACCCTAACCATAACACTGAACATGACACCAAACCTATCCCTGACCCTGACCCTTACTCTGAAACTAACCCTAACCCTGACACTGACTGTGAGCCTGACCATAAACCTAACCCTGAACCTAACCCTAACCCTGACCCCTACACTACGCCTAACGATAACCCTGCCCCTAACAATGTCTAACCCTAACCCTGAACCTAACTATAACCCTAAAATTAACCCGGTCCTAAAACTAACTGAAAACGCTGACCCTGACTCTGACTGTGAGCCTGACCATAAACCTAACCCTAAACCTAAACCTAACCCTAACCCTAACCCTAACCCTAACCCTAACCCTAACCCTAACCCTAACCCGTACCCTAACCTGTACCCTAACCCGTACCCTAACCCGTACCCTAACCCTAACCCGTACCCTAACCCGTACCCTAACCCTAACCCGTACCCTAACCCTAACCCGTACCCTAAACCTAACCCGTACCCTAACCCTAACCCTAACCCTAAGCCTAACCCTAACCCTAACCCTAACCCTAAGCCTGACACAGTCCTAAGCCTGACCCTAACCCTAACCCTAACCCTGACCGTGACTGTGTTCCCGACCCTAACCGCAATCCTTAAGGTAACCCTATCCCTGATCTAATGCCAACCACGATCCTAAACCTAATGCTGAGGCTAAACATAAAACTAAACCCTACCCTAACCCAAAACCTAACCCTAACCTTAAGGCTGTCTAACCCTAACCGAACCATAACCCTACTTCTAAACCTAATCCTAACTCCAAACCCAAACCTTTCCCCTAAATCTAATCCTGAAACTGAACCGTATATTGACCCCAATCCAAATCCTGACCCTGACCATAAACCGGACCCCGGCCCAGACCTTCACCAGATCCTGTCCCTAAACTAACCCTGACAATAGCACTGACCCAAAACTAACCCTGTCCTTGAGCTGAACGTGGACCCTAAACCAAAACCAGATCCTGACCCTAAACCTGACACTGGCTCTGAACTTCACCCTGACCCTGACCCAGACCCTGAACATAAACCTAAACCTGACCCTAACGGTGACCCTACACTGACCCTAACACTAACCCTGAAGCTGACTGTGATTCTGACCCTAACTGTAACCCTAAAGGTAACCCTGACCCTGACCCTGATATGGACCATGACACAAAACATAACAATGATTCTAACCCTACAACTAACCCATAAAACTAATGCAGACCCTGACCCTAAACCAGTGTAACCCTAATCCTCAAATTAATTCTAATTCTCACCCCAAACCCATACTTTAAACCTATCCCTGAATTTATCCCTGAATCTGACCTGACCCTTACCCTGAACTTTGCCAAAACTTGACCCTGATCCGAATTTTGACCCTAAACAGAACCCTGGCCCTGACCCTAAACTGAACCCTGGCCCTGACCCTAAACCTGACCCTAATACTTTCACTGACACTGACCATAAACCTAACTCTGACCCAGACCGTGAGCCTGACCAGAACTCTAACCCTAAAGCTAAACTAAGTCAGGACCCTAATCATAACCCAGAATCTAAACATAAAGCAGGCCTTATTCTAACCATGACCATAATCCTGAACTGGACCCTAACCATAACACTGAACATGACACCAAACCTATCCCTGACCCTGACCCTTACTCTGAAACTAACCCTAACCCTGACACTGACTGTGAGCCTGACCATAAACCTAACCCTGAACCTAACCCTAACCCTGACCCCTACACTACGCCTAACGATAACCCTGCCCCTAACAATGTCTAACCCTAACCCTGAACCTAACTATAACCCTAAAATTAACCCGGTCCTAAAACTAACAGAAAACGCTGACCCTGACTCTGACTGTGAGCCTGACCATAAACCTAACCCTAAACCTAAACCTAACCCTAACCCTAACCCTAACCCTAACCCGTACCCTAACCTGTACCCTAACCCGTACCCTAACCCGTACCCTAACCCTAACCCGTACCCTAACCCGTACCCTAACCCTAACCCGTACCCTAACCCTAACCCGTACCCTAACCCTAACCCGTACCCTAACCCTAACCCTAACCCTAAGCCTAACCCTAACCCTAACCCTAACCCTAAGCCTGACACAGTCCTAAGCCTGACCCTAACCCTAACCCTAACCCTGACCGTGACTGTGTTCCCGACCCTAACCGCAATCCTTAAGGTAACCCTATCCCTGATCTAATGCCAACCACGATCCTAAACCTAATGCTGAGGCTAAACATAAAACTAAACCCTACCCTAACCCAAAACCTAACCCTAACCTTAAGGCTGTCTAACCCTAACCGAACCATAACCCTACTTCTAAACCTAATCCTAACTCCAAACCCAAACCTTTCCCCTAAATCTAATCCTGAAACTGAACCGTATATTGACCCCAATCCAAATCCTGACCCTGACCATAAACCGGACCCCGGCCCAGACCTTCACCAGATCCTGACCCTAAACCTAACCCTGACAATAGCACTGACCCAAAACTAACCCTGTCCTTGAGCTGAACGTGGACCCTAAACCAAAACCAGATCCTGACCCTAAACCTGACACTGGCTCTGAACTTCACCCTGACCCTGACCCAGACCCTGAACATAAACCTAAACCTGACCCTAACGGTGACCCTACACTGACCCTAACACTAACCCTGAAGCTGACTGTGATTCTGACCCTAACTGTAACCCTAAAGGTAACCCTGACCCTGACCCTGATATGGACCATGACACAAAACATAACAATGATTCTAACCCTACAACTAACCCATAAAACTAATGCAGACCCTGACCCTAAACCAGTGTAACCCTAATCCTCAAATTAATTCTAATTCTCACCCCAAACCCATACTTTAAACCTATCCCTGAATTTATCCCTGAATCTGACCTGACCCTTACCCTGAACTTTGCCAAAACTTGACCCTGATCCGAATTTTGACCCTAAACAGAACCCTGGCCCTGACCCTAAACTGAACCCTGGCCCTGACCCTAAACCTGACCCTAATACTTTCACTGACACTGACCATAAACCTAACTCTGACCCAGACCGTGAGCCTGACCAGAACTCTAACCCTAAAGCTAAACTAAGTCAGGACCCTAATCATAACCCAGAATCTAAACATAAAGCAGGCCTTATTCTAACCATGACCATAATCCTGAACTGGACCCTAACCATAACACTGAACATGACACCAAACCTATCCCTGACCCTGACCCTTACTCTGAAACTAACCCTAACCCTGACACTGACTGTGAGCCTGACCATAAACCTAACCCTGAACCTAACCCTAACCCTGACCCCTACACTACGCCTAACGATAACCCTGCCCCTAACAATGTCTAACCCTAACCCTGAACCTAACTATAACCCTAAAATTAACCCGGTCCTAAAACTAACAGAAAACGCTGACCCTGACTCTGACTGTGAGCCTGACCATAAACCTAACCCTAAACCTAAACCTAACCCTAACCCTAACCCTAACCCTAACCCTAACCCGTACCCTAACCCGTACCCTAACCCGTACCCTAACCCTAACCCGTACCCTAACCCTAACCCTAACCCTAACCCTAACCCTAAGCCTAACCCTAACCCTAACCCTAACCCTAAGCCTGACACAGTCCTAAGCCTGACCCTAACCCTAAACCTAACCCTGACCGTGACTGTGTTCCCGACCCTAACCGCAATCCTTAAGGTAACCCTATCCCTGATCTAATGCCAACCACGATCCTAAACCTAATGCTGAGGCTAAACATAAAACTAAACCCTACCCTAACCCAAAACCTAACCTAACACTAACCCTGAAGCTGACTGTGATTCTGACCCTAACTGTAACCCTAAAGGTAACCCTGACCCTGACCCTGATATGGACCATGACACAAAACATAACAATGATTCTAACCCTACAACTAACCCATAAAACTAATGCAGACCCTGATCCTAAACCAGTGTAACCCTAATCCTCAAATTAATTCTAATTCTCACCCCAAACCCATACTTTAAACCTATCCCTGAATTTATCCCTGAATCTGACCTGACCCTTACCCTGAACTTTGCCAAAACTTGACCCTGATCCGAATTTTGACCCTAAACAGAACCCTGGCCCTGACCCTAAACTGAACCCTGGCCCTGACCCTAAACCTGACCCTAATACTTTCACTGACACTGACCATAAACCTAACTCTGACCCAGACCGTGAGCCTGACCAGAACTCTAACCCTAAAGCTAAACTAAGTCAGGACCCTAATCATAACCCAGAATCTAAACATAAAGCAGGCCTTATTCTAACCATGACCATAATCCTGAACTGGACCCTAACCATAACACTGAACATGACACCAAACCTATCCCTGACCCTGACCCTTACTCTGAAACTAACCCTAACCCTGACACTGACTGTGAGCCTGACCATAAACCTAACCCTGAACCTAACCCTAACCCTGACCCCTACACTACGCCTAACGATAACCCTGCCCCTAACAATGTCTAACCCTAACCCTGAACCTAACTATAACCCTAAAATTAACCCGGTCCTAAAACTAACTGAAAACGCTGACCCTGACTCTGACTGTGAGCCTGACCATAAACCTAACCCTAAACCTAAACCTAACCCTAACCCTAAACCTAACCCTAACCCTAACCCTAACCCTAACCCGTACCCTAACCCGTACCCTAACCCTAACCCGTACCCTAACCCGTACCCTAACCCTAACCCGTACCCTAACCCGTACCCTAACCCTAACCCGTACCCTAACCCTAACCCGTACCCTAACCCTAACCCTAACCCTAACCCTAAGCCTGACACAGTCCTAAGCCTGACCCTAACCCTAACCCTAACCCTGACCGTGACTGTGTTCCCGACCCTAACCGCAATCCTTAAGGTAACCCTATCCCTGATCTAATGCCAACCACGATCCTAAACCTAATGCTGAGGCTAAACATAAAACTAAACCCTACCCTAACCCAAAACCTAACCCTAACCTTAAGGCTGTCTAACCCTAACCGAACCATAACCCTACTTCTAAACCTAATCCTAACTCCAAACCCAAACCTTTCCCCTAAATCTAATCCTGAAACTGAACCGTATATTGACCCCAATCCAAATCCTGACCCTGACCATAAACCGGACCCCGGCCCAGACCTTCACCAGGTCCTGACCCTAAACCTAACCCTGACAATAGCACTGACCCAAAACTAACCCTGTCCTTGAGCTGAACGTGGACCCTAAACCAAAACCAGATCCTGACCCTAAACCTGACACTGGCTCTGAACTTCACCCTGACCCTGACCCAGACCCTGAACATAAACCTAAACCTGACCCTAACGGTGACCCTACACTGACCCTAACACTAACCCTGAAGCTGACTGTGATTCTGACCCTAACTGTAACCCTAAAGGTAACCCTGACCCTGACCCTGATATGGACCATGACACAAAACATAACAATGATTCTAACCCTACAACTAACCCATAAAACTAATGCAGACCCTGACCCTAAACCAGTGTAACCCTAATCCTCAAATTAATTCTAATTCTCACCCCAAACCCATACTTTAAACCTATCCCTGAATTTATCCCTGAATCTGACCTGACCCTTACCCTGAACTTTGCCAAAACTTGACCCTGATCCGAATTTTGACCCTAAACAGAACCCTGGCCCTGACCCTAAACTGAACCCTGGCCCTGACCCTAAACCTGACCCTAATACTTTCACTGACACTGACCATAAACCTAACTCTGACCCAGACCGTGAGCCTGACCAGAACTCTAACCCTAAAGCTAAACTAAGTCAGGACCCTAATCATAACCCAGAATCTAAACATAAAGCAGGCCTTATTCTAACCATGACCATAATCCTGAACTGGACCCTAACCATAACACTGAACATGACACCAAACCTATCCCTGACACTGACCCTTACTCTGAAACTAACCCTAACCCTGACACTGACTGTGAGCCTGACCATAAACCTAACCCTGAACCTAACCCTAACCCTGACCCCTACACTACGCCTAACGATAACCCTGCCCCTAACAATGTCTAACCCTAACCCTGAACCTAACTATAACCCTAAAATTAACCCGGTCCTAAAACTAACTGAAAACGCTGACCCTGACTCTGACTGTGAGCCTGACCATAAACCTAACCCTAAACCTAAACCTAACCCTAACCCTAACCCTAACCCTAACCCTAACCCTAACCCGTACCCTAACCTGTACCCTAACCCGTACCCTAACCCGTACCCTAACCCTAACCCGTACCCTAACCCGTACCCTAACCCTAACCCGTACCCTAACCCTAACCCGTACCCTAACCCTAACCCGTACCCTAACCCTAACCCGTACCCTAAGCCTAACCCTAACCCTAACCCTAACCCTAAGCCTGACACAGTCCTAAGCCTGACCCTAACCCTAACCCTAACCCTGACCGTGACTGTGTTCCCGACCCTAACCGCAATCCTTAAGGTAACCCTATCCCTGATCTAATGCCAACCACGATCCTAAACCTAATGCTGAGGCTAAACATAAAACTAAACCCTACCCTAACCCAAAACCTAACCCTAACCTTAAGGCTGTCTAACCCTAACCGAACCATAACCCTACTTCTAAACCTAATCCTAACTCCAAACCCAAACCTTTCCCCTAAATCTAATCCTGAAACTGAACCGTATATTGACCCCAATCCAAATCCTGACCCTGACCATAAACCGGACCCCGGCCCAGACCTTCACCAGATCCTGACCCTAAACCTAACCCTGACAATAGCACTGACCCAAAACTAACCCTGTCCTTGAGCTGAACGTGGACCCTAAACCAAAACCAGATCCTGACCCTAAACCTGACACTGGCTCTGAACTTCACCCTGACCCTGACCCAGACCCTGAACATAAACCTAAACCTGACCCTAACGGTGACCCTACACTGACCCTAACACTAACCCTGAAGCTGACTGTGATTCTGACCCTAACTGTAACCCTAAAGGTAACCCTGACCCTGACCCTGATATGGACCATGACACAAAACATAACAATGATTCTAACCCTACAACTAACCCATAAAACTAATGCAGACCCTGACCCTAAACCAGTGTAACCCTAATCCTCAAATTAATTCTAATTCTCACCCCAAACCCATACTTTAAACCTATCCCTGAATTTATCCCTGAATCTGACCTGACCCTTACCCTGAACTTTGCCAAAACTTGACCCTGATCCGAATTTTGACCCTAAACAGAACCCTGGCCCTGACCCTAAACTGAACCCTGGCCCTGACCCTAAACCTGACCCTAATACTTTCACTGACACTGACCATAAACCTAACTCTGACCCAGACCGTGAGCCTGACCAGAACTCTAACCCTAAAGCTAAACTAAGTCAGGACCCTAATCATAACCCAGAATCTAAACATAAAGCAGGCCTTATTCTAACCATGACCATAATCCTGAACTGGACCCTAACCATAACACTGAACATGACACCAAACCTATCCCTGACCCTGACCCTAACTCTGAAACTAACCCTAACCCTGACACTGACTGTGAGCCTGACCATAAACCTAACCCTGAACCTAACCCTAACCCTGACCCCTACACTACGCCTAACGATAACCCTGCCCCTAACAATGTCTAACCCTAACCCTGAACCTAACTATAACCCTAAAATTAACCCGGTCCTAAAACTAACTGAAAACGCTGACCCTGACTCTGACTGTGAGCCTGACCATAAACCTAACCCTAAACCTAACCCTAACCCTAACCCTAACCCTAACCCTAACCCGTACCCTAACCTGTACCCTAACCCGTACCCTAACCCGTACCCTAACCCTAACCCGTACCCTAACCCGTACCCTAACCCTAACCCGTAACCTAACCCTAACCCGTACCCTAACCCTAACCCCTACCCTAACCCTAACCCTAACCCTAAGCCTAACCCTAACCCTAACCCTAACCCTAAGCCTGACACAGTCCTAAGCCTGACCCTAACCCTAACCCTAACCCTGACCGTGACTGTGTTCCCGACCCTAACCGCAATCCTTAAGGTAACCCTATCCCTGATCTAATGCCAACCACGATCCTAAACCTAATGCTGAGGCTAAACATAAAACTAAACCCTACCCTAACCCAAAACCTAACCCTAACCTTAAGGCTGTCTAACCCTAACCGAACCATAACCCTACTTCTAAACCTAATCCTAACTCCAAACCCAAACCTTTCCCCTAAATCTAATCCTGAAACTGAACCGTATATTGACCCCAATCCAAATCCTGACCCTGACCATAAACCGGACCCCGGCCCAGACCTTCACCAGATCCTGACCCTAAACCTAACCCTGACAATAGCACTGACCCAAAACTAACCCTGTCCTTGAGCTGAACGTGGACCCTAAACCAAAACCAGATCCTGACCCTAAACCTGACACTGGCTCTGAACTTCACCCTGACCCTGACCCAGACCCTGAACATAAACCTAAACCTGACCCTAACGGTGACCCTACACTGACCCTAACACTAACCCTGAAGCTGACTGTGATTCTGACCCTAACTGTAACCCTAAAGGTAACCCTGACCCTGACCCTGATATGGACCATGACACAAAACATAACAATGATTCTAACCCTACAACTAACCCATAAAACTAATGCAGACCCTGACCCTAAACCAGTGTAACCCTAATCCTCAAATTAATTCTAATTCTCACCCCAAACCCATACTTTAAACCTATCCCTGAATTTATCCCTGAATCTGACCTGACCCTTACCCTGAACTTTGCCAAAACTTGACCCTGATCTGAATTTTGACCCTAAACAGAACCCTGGCCCTGACCCTAAACTGAACCCTGGCCCTGACCCTAAACCTGACCCTAATACTTTCACTGACACTGACCATAAACCTAACTCTGACCCAGACCGTGAGCCTGACCAGAACTCTAACCCTAAAGCTAAACTAAGTCAGGACCCTAATCATAACCCAGAATCTAAACATAAAGCAGGCCTTATTCTAACCATGACCATAATCCTGAACTGGACCCTAACCATAACACTGAACATGACACCAAACCTATCCCTGACCCTGACCCTTACTCTGAAACTAACCCTAACCCTGACACTGACTGTGAGCCTGACCATAAACCTAACCCTGAACCTAACCCTAACCCTGACCCCTACACTACGCCTAACGATAACCCTGCCCCTAACAATGTCTAACCCTAACCCTGAACCTAACTATAACCCTAAAATTAACCCGGTCCTAAAACTAACAGAAAACGCTGACCCTGACTCTGACTGTGAGCCTGACCATAAACCTAACCCTAAACCTAAACCTAACCCTAACCCTAACCCTAACCCTAACCCTAACCCGTACCCTAACCCGTACCCTAACCCGTACCCTAACCCGTACCCTAACCCTAACCCGTACCCTAACCCTAACCCTAACCCTAACCCTAACCCTAAGCCTAACCCTAACCCTAACCCTAAGCCTGACACAGTCCTAAGCCTGACCCTAACCCTAACCCTAACCCTGACCGTGACTGTGTTCCCGACCCTAACCGCAATCCTTAAGGTAACCCTATCCCTGATCTAATGCCAACCACGATCCTAAACCTAATGCTGAGGCTAAACATAAAACTAAACCCTACCCTAACCCAAAACCTAACCCTAACCTTAAGGCTGTCTAACCCTAACCGAACCATAACCCTACTTCTAAACCTAATCCTAACTCCAAACCCAAACCTTTCCCCTAAATCTAATCCTGAAACTGAACCGTATATTGACCCCAATCCAAATCCTGACCCTGACCATAAACCGGACCCCGGCCCAGACCTTCACCAGGTCCTGACCCTAAACCTAACCCTGACAATAGCACTGACCCAAAACTAACCCTGTCCTTGAGCTGAACGTGGACCCTAAACCAAAACCAGATCCTGACCCTAAACCTGACACTGGCTCTGAACTTCACCCTGACCCTGACCCAGACCCTGAACATAAACCTAAACCTGACCCTAACGGTGACCCTACACTGACCCTAACACTAACCCTGAAGCTGACTGTGATTCTGACCCTAACTGTAACCCTAAAGGTAACCCTGACCCTGACCCTGATATGGACCATGACACAAAACATAACAATGATTCTAACCCTACAACTAACCCATAAAACTAATGCAGACCCTGACCCTAAACCAGTGTAACCCTAATCCTCAAATTAATTCTAATTCTCACCCCAAACCCATACTTTAAACCTATCCCTGAATTTATCCCTGAATCTGACCTGACCCTTACCCTGAACTTTGCCAAAACTTGACCCTGATCCGAATTTTGACCCTAAACAGAACCCTGGCCCTGACCCTAAACTGAACCCTGGCCCTGACCCTAAACCTGACCCTAATACTTTCACTGACACTGACCATAAACCTAACTCTGACCCAGACCGTGAGCCTGACCAGAACTCTAACCCTAAAGCTAAACTAAGTCAGGACCCTAATCATAACCCAGAATCTAAACATAAAGCAGGCCTTATTCTAACCATGACCATAATCCTGAACTGGACCCTAACCATAACACTGAACATGACACCAAACCTATCCCTGACCCTGACCCTTACTCTGAAACTAACCCTAACCCTGACACTGACTGTGAGCCTGACCATAAACCTAACCCTGAACCTAACCCTAACCCTGACCCCTACACTACGCCTAACGATAACCCTGCCCCTAACAATGTCTAACCCTAACCCTGAACCTAACTATAACCCTAAAATTAACCCGGTCCTAAAACTAACTGAAAACGCTGACCCTGACTCTGACTGTGAGCCTGACCATAAACCTAACCCTAAACCTAAACCTAACCCTAACCCTAAACCTAACCCTAACCCTAACCCTAACCCTAACCCGTACCCTAACCCGTACCCTAACCCTAACCCGTACCCTAACCCGTACCCTAACCCTAACCCGTACCCTAACCCGTACCCTAACCCTAACCCGTACCCTAACCCTAACCCGTACCCTAACCCTAACCCTAACCCTAACCCTAACCCTAACCCTAAGCCTAACCCTAACCCTAACCCTAACCCTAAGCCTGACACAGTCCTAAGCCTGACCCTAACCCTAACCCTAACCCTGACCGTGACTGTGTTCCCGACCCTAACCGCAATCCTTAAGGTAACCCTATCCCTGATCTAATGCCAACCACGATCCTAAACCTAATGCTGAGGCTAAACATAAAACTAAACCCTACCCTAACCCAAAACCTAACCCTAACCTTAAGGCTGTCTAACCCTAACCGAACCATAACCCTACTTCTAAACCTAATCCTAACTCCAAACCCAAACCTTTCCCCTAAATCTAATCCTGAAACTGAACCGTATATTGACCCCAATCCAAATCCTGACCCTGACCATAAACCGGACCCCGGCCCAGACCTTCACCAGGTCCTGACCCTAAACCTAACCCTGACAATAGCACTGACCCAAAACTAACCCTGTCCTTGAGCTGAACGTGGACCCTAAACCAAAACCAGATCCTGACCCTAAACCTGACACTGGCTCTGAACTTCACCCTGACCCTGACCCAGACCCTGAACATAAACCTAAACCTGACCCTAACGGTGACCCTACACTGACCCTAACACTAACCCTGAAGCTGACTGTGATTCTGACCCTAACTGTAACCCTAAAGGTAACCCTGACCCTGACCCTGATATGGACCATGACACAAAACATAACAATGATTCTAACCCTACAACTAACCCATAAAACTAATGCAGACCCTGACCCTAAACCAGTGTAACCCTAATCCTCAAATTAATTCTAATTCTCAACCCAAACCCATACTTTAAACCTATCCCTGAATTTATCCCTGAATCTGACCTGACCCTTACCCTGAACTTTGCCAAAACTTGACCCTGATCCGAATTTTGACCCTAAACAGAACCCTGGCCCTGACCCTAAACTGAACCCTGGCCCTGACCCTAAACCTGACCCTAATACTTTCACTGACACTGACCATAAACCTAACTCTGACCCAGACCGTGAGCCTGACCAGAACTCTAACCCTAAAGCTAAACTAAGTCAGGACCCTAATCATAACCCAGAATCTAAACATAAAGCAGGCCTTATTCTAACCATGACCATAATCCTGAACTGGACCCTAACCATAACACTGAACATGACACCAAACCTATCCCTGACCCTGACCCTTACTCTGAAACTAACCCTAACCCTGACACTGACTGTGAGCCTGACCATAAACCTAACCCTGAACCTAACCCTAACCCTGACCCCTACACTACGCCTAACGATAACCCTGCCCCTAACAATGTCTAACCCTAACCCTGAACCTAACTATAACCCTAAAATTAACCCGGTCCTAAAACTAACTGAAAACGCTGACCCTGACTCTGACTGTGAGCCTGACCATAAACCTAACCCTAAACCTAAACCTAACCCTAACCCTAACCCTAACCCTAACCCTAACCCGTACCCTAACCCGTACCCTAACCCGTACCCTAACCCTAACCCGTACCCTAACCCGTACCCTAACCCTAACCCGTACCCTAACCCTAACCCGTACCCTAACCCTAACCCGTACCCTAACCCTAACCCTAACCCTAAGCCTAACCCTAACCCTAACCCTAACCCTAAGCCTGACACAGTCCTAAGCCTGACCCTAACCCTAACCCTAACCCTGACCGTGACTGTGTTCCCGACCCTAACCGCAATCCTTAAGGTAACCCTATCCCTGATCTAATGCCAACCACGATCCTAAACCTAATGCTGAGGCTAAACATAAAACTAAACCCTACCCTAACCCAAAACCTAACCCTAACCTTAATGCTGTCTAACCCTAACCGAACCATAACCCTACTTCTAAACCTAATCCTAACTCCAAACCCAAACCTTTCCCCTAAATCTAATCCTGAAACTGAACCGTATATTGACCCCAATCCAAATCCTGACCCTGACCATAAACCGGACCCCGGCCCAGACCTTCACCAGATCCTGACCCTAAACCTAACCCTGACAATAGCACTGACCCAAAACTAACCCTGTCCTTGAGCTGAACGTGGACCCTAAACCAAAACCAGATCCTGACCCTAAACCTGACACTGGCTCTGAACTTCACCCTGACCCTGACCCAGACCCTGAACATAAACCTAAACCTGACCCTAACGGTGACCCTACACTGACCCTAACACTAACCCTGAAGCTGACTGTGATTCTGACCCTAACTGTAACCCTAAAGGTAACCCTGACCCTGACCCTGATATGGACCATGACACAAAACATAACAATGATTCTAACCCTACAACTAACCCATAAAACTAATGCAGACCCTGACCCTAAACCAGTGTAACCCTAATCCTCAAATTAATTCTAATTCTCACCCCAAACCCATACTTTAAACCTATCCCTGAATTTATCCCTGAATCTGACCTGACCCTTACCCTGAACTTTGCCAAAACTTGACCCTGATCCGAATTTTGACCCTAAACAGAACCCTGGCCCTGACCCTAAACTGAACCCTGGCCCTGACCCTAAACCTGACCCTAATACTTTCACTGACACTGACCATAAACCTAACTCTGACCCAGACCGTGAGCCTGACCAGAACTCTAACCCTAAAGCTAAACTAAGTCAGGACCCTAATCATAACCCAGAATCTAAACATAAAGCAGGCCTTATTCTAACCATGACCATAATCCTGAACTGGACCCTAACCATAACACTGAACATGACACCAAACCTATCCCTGACCCTGACCCTAACTCTGAAACTAACCCTAACCCTGACACTGACTGTGAGCCTGACCATAAACCTAACCCTGAACCTAACCCTAACCCTGACCCCTACAATACGCCTAACGATAACCCTGCCCCTAACAATGTCTAACCCTAACCCTGAACCTAACTATAACCCTAAAATTAACCCGGTCCTAAAACTAACTGAAAACGCTGACCCTGACTCTGACTGTGAGCCTGACCATAAACCTAACCCTAAACCTAAACCTAACCCTAACCCTAACCCTAACCCTAACCCTAACCCTAACCCGTACCCTAACCCGTACCCTAACCCTAACCCGTACCCTAACCCTAACCCGTACCCTAACCCTAACCCGTACCCTAACCCTAACCCTAACCCTAAGCCTAACCCTAACCCTAACCCTAACCCTAAGCCTGACACAGTCCTAAGCCTGACCCTAACCCTAACCCTAACCCTGACCGTGACTGTGTTCCCGACCCTAACCGCAATCCTTAAGGTAACCCTATCCCTGATCTAATGCCAACCACGATCCTAAACCTAATGCTGAGGCTAAACATAAAACTAAACCCTACCCTAACCCAAAACCTAACCCTAACCTTAAGGCTGTCTAACCCTAACCGAACCATAACCCTACTTCTAAACCTAATCCTAACTCCAAACCCAAACCTTTCCCCTAAATCTAATCCTGAAACTGAACCGTATATTGACCCCAATCCAAATCCTGACCCTGACCATAAACCGGACCCCGGCCCAGACCTTCACCAGAT
Organism: Neogale vison; assembly: GCF_020171115.1. Taxonomy (NCBI): domain Eukaryota; kingdom Metazoa; phylum Chordata; class Mammalia; order Carnivora; family Mustelidae; genus Neogale; species Neogale vison. The sequence goes on along the minus strand of NW_025334901.1, from coordinate 543,881 downwards.
CCTGACCCTAAACCTAACCCTGACAATAGCACTGACCCAAAACTAACCCTGTCCTTGAGCTGAACGTGGACCCTAAACCAAAACCAGATCCTGACCCTAAACCTGACACTGGCTCTGAACTTCACCCTGACCCTGACCCAGACCCTGAACATAAACCTAAACCTGACCCTAACGGTGACCCTACACTGACCCTAACACTAACCCTGAAGCTGACTGTGATTCTGACCCTAACTGTAACCCTAAAGGTAACCCTGACCCTGACCCTGATATGGACCATGACACAAAACATAACAATGATTCTAACCCTACAACTAACCCATAAAACTAATGCAGACCCTGACCCTAAACCAGTGTAACCCTAATCCTCAAATTAATTCTAATTCTCACCCCAAACCCATACTTTAAACCTATCCCTGAATTTATCCCTGAATCTGACCTGACCCTTACCCTGAACTTTGCCAAAACTTGACCCTGATCCGAATTTTGACCCTAAACAGAACCCTGGCCCTGACCCTAAACTGAACCCTGGCCCTGACCCTAAACCTGACCCTAATACTTTCACTGACACTGACCATAAACCTAACTCTGACCCAGACCGTGAGCCTGACCAGAACTCTAACCCTAAAGCTAAACTAAGTCAGGACCCTAATCATAACCCAGAATCTAAACATAAAGCAGGCCTTATTCTAACCATGACCATAATCCTGAACTGGACCCTAACCATAACACTGAACATGACACCAAACCTATCCCTGACCCTGACCCTTACTCTGAAACTAACCCTAACCCTGACACTGACTGTGAGCCTGACCATAAACCTAACCCTGAACCTAACCCTAACCCTGACCCCTACACTACGCCTAACGATAACCCTGCCCCTAACAATGTCTAACCCTAACCCTGAACCTAACTATAACCCTAAAATTAACCCGGTCCTAAAACTAACTGAAAACGCTGACCCTGACTCTGACTGTGAGCCTGACCATAAACCTAACCCTAAACCTAACCCTAACCCTAACCCTAACCCTAACCCTAACCCTAACCCGTACCCTAACCCGTACCCTAACCCGTACCCTAACCCTAACCCGTACCCTAACCCGTACCCTAACCCTAACCCGTACCCTAACCCGTACCCTAACCCTAACCCGTACCCTAACCCTAACCCGTACCCTAACCCTAACCCTAAGCCTAACCCTAACCCTAACCCTAACCCTAAGCCTGACACAGTCCTAAGCCTGACCCTAACCCTAACCCTATCCCTGACCGTGACTGTGTTCCCGACCCTAACCGCAATCCTTAAGGTAACCCTATCCCTGATCTAATGCCAACCACGATCCTAAACCTAATGCTGAGGCTAAACATAAAACTAAACCCTACCCTAACCCAAAACCTAACCCTAACCTTAAGGCTGTCTAACCCTAACCGAACCATAACCCTACTTCTAAACCTAATCCTAACTCCAAACCCAAACCTTTCCCCTAAATCTAATCCTGAAACTGAACCGTATATTGACCCCAATCCAAATCCTGACCCTGACCATAAACCGGACCCCGGCCCAGACCTTCACCAGATCCTGACCCTAAACCTAACCCTGACAATAGCACTGACCCAAAACTAACCCTGTCCTTGAGCTGAACGTGGACCCTAAACCAAAACCAGATCCTGACCCTAAACCTGACACTGGCTCTGAACTTCACCCTGACCCTGACCCAGACCCTGAACATAAACCTAAACCTGACCCTAACGGTGACCCTACACTGACCCTAACACTAACCCTGAAGCTGACTGTGATTCTGACCCTAACTGTAACCCTAAAGGTAACCCTGACCCTGACCCTGATATGGACCATGACACAAAACATAACAATGATTCTAACCCTACAACTAACCCATAAAACTAATGCAGACCCTGACCCTAAACCAGTGTAACCCTAATCCTCAAATTAATTCTAATTCTCACCCCAAACCCATACTTTAAACCTATCCCTGAATTTATCCCTGAATCTGACCTGACCCTTACCCTGAACTTTGCCAAAACTTGACCCTGATCCGAATTTTGACCCTAAACAGAACCCTGGCCCTGACCCTAAACTGAACCCTGGCCCTGACCCTAAACCTGACCCTAATACTTTCACTGACACTGACCATAAACCTAACTCTGACCCAGACCGTGAGCCTGACCAGAACTCTAACCCTAAAGCTAAACTAAGTCAGGACCCTAATCATAACCCAGAATCTAAACATAAAGCAGGCCTTATTCTAACCATGACCATAATCCTGAACTGGACCCTAACCATAACACTGAACATGACACCAAACCTATCCCTGACCCTGACCCTTACTCTGAAACTAACCCTAACCCTGACACTGACTGTGAGCCTGACCATAAACCTAACCCTGAACCTAACCCTAACCCTGACCCCTACACTACGCCTAACGATAACCCTGCCCCTAACAATGTCTAACCCTAACCCTGAACCTAACTATAACCCTAAAATTAACCCGGTCCTAAAACTAACTGAAAACGCTGACCCTGACTCTGACTGTGAGCCTGACCATAAACCTAACCCTAACCCTAAACCTAAACCTAACCCTAACCCGTACCCTAACCCGTACCCTAACCCGTACCCTAACCCTAACCCGTACCCTAACCCGTACCCTAACCCTAACCCGTACCCTAACCCGTACCCTAACCCTAACCCGTACCCTAACCCGTACCCTAACCCTAACCCGTACCCTAACCCTAACCCGTACCCTAACCCTAACCCTAACCCTAACCCTAAGCCTAACCCTAACCCTAACCCTAACCCTAAGCCTGACACAGTCCTAAGCCTGACCCTAACCCTAACCCTAACCCTGACCGTGACTGTGTTCCCGACCCTAACCGCAATCCTTAAGGTAACCCTATCCCTGATCTAATGCCAACCACGATCCTAAACCTAATGCTGAGGCTAAACATAAAACTAAACCCTACCCTAACCCAAAACCTAACCCTAACCTTAAGGCTGTCTAACCCTAACCGAACCATAACCCTACTTCTAAACCTAATCCTAACTCCAAACCCAAACCTTTCCCCTAAATCTAATCCTGAAACTGAACCGTATATTGACCCCAATCCAAATCCTGACCCTGACCATAAACCGGACCCCGGCCCAGACCTTCACCAGATCCTGACCCTAAACCTAACCCTGACAATAGCACTGACCCAAAACTAACCCTGTCCTTGAGCTGAACGTGGACCCTAAACCAAAACCAGATCCTGACCCTAAACCTGACACTGGCTCTGAACTTCACCCTGACCCTGACCCAGACCCTGAACATAAACCTAAACCTGACCCTAACGGTGACCCTACACTGACCCTAACACTAACCCTGAAGCTGACTGTGATTCTGACCCTAACTGTAACCCTAAAGGTAACCCTGACCCTGACCCTGATATGGACCATGACACAAAACATAACAATGATTCTAACCCTACAACTAACCCATAAAACTAATGCAGACCCTGACCCTAAACCAGTGTAACCCTAATCCTCAAATTAATTCTAATTCTCACCCCAAACCCATACTTTAAACCTATCCCTGAATTTATCCCTGAATCTGACCTGACCCTTACCCTGAACTTTGCCAAAACTTGACCCTGATCCGAATTTTGACCCTAAACAGAACCCTGGCCCTGACCCTAAACTGAACCCTGGCCCTGACCCTAAACCTGACCCTAATACTTTCACTGACACTGACCATAAACCTAACTCTGACCCAGACCGTGAGCCTGACCAGAACTCTAACCCTAAAGCTAAACTAAGTCAGGACCCTAATCATAACCCAGAATCTAAACATAAAGCAGGCCTTATTCTAACCATGACCATAATCCTGAACTGGACCCTAACCATAACACTGAACATGACACCAAACCTATCCCTGACCCTGACCCTTACTCTGAAACTAACCCTAACCCTGACACTGACTGTGAGCCTGACCATAAACCTAACCCTGAACCTAACCCTAACCCTGACCCCTACACTACGCCTAACGATAACCCTGCCCCTAACAATGTCTAACCCTAACCCTGAACCTAACTATAACCCTAAAATTAACCCGGTCCTAAAACTAACTGAAAACGCTGACCCTGACTCTGACTGTGAGCCTGACCATAAACCTAACCCTAACCCTAAACCTAAACCTAACCCTAACCCGTACCCTAACCCGTACCCTAACCCGTACCCTAACCCTAACCCGTACCCTAACCCGTACCCTAACCCTAACCCGTACCCTAACCCGTACCCTAACCCTAACCCGTACCCTAACCCGTACCCTAACCCTAACCCGTACCCTAACCCTAACCCGTACCCTAACCCTAACCCTAACCCTAACCCTAAGCCTAACCCTAACCCTAACCCTAACCCTAAGCCTGACACAGTCCTAAGCCTGACCCTAACCCTAACCCTAACCCTGACCGTGACTGTGTTCCCGACCCTAACCGCAATCCTTAAGGTAACCCTATCCCTGATCTAATGCCAACCACGATCCTAAACCTAATGCTGAGGCTAAACATAAAACTAAACCCTACCCTAACCCAAAACCTAACCCTAACCTTAAGGCTGTCTAACCCTAACCGAACCATAACCCTACTTCTAAACCTAATCCTAACTCCAAACCCAAACCTTTCCCCTAAATCTAATCCTGAAACTGAACCGTATATTGACCCCAATCCAAATCCTGACCCTGACCATAAACCGGACCCCGGCCCAGACCTTCACCAGATCCTGACCCTAAACCTAACCCTGACAATAGCACTGACCCAAAACTAACCCTGTCCTTGAGCTGAACGTGGACCCTAAACCAAAACCAGATCCTGACCCTAAACCTGACACTGGCTCTGAACTTCACCCTGACCCTGACCCAGACCCTGAACATAAACCTAAACCTGACCCTAACGGTGACCCTACACTGACCCTAACACTAACCCTGAAGCTGACTGTGATTCTGACCCTAACTGTAACCCTAAAGGTAACCCTGACCCTGACCCTGATATGGACCATGACACAAAACATAACAATGATTCTAACCCTACAACTAACCCATAAAACTAATGCAGACCCTGACCCTAAACCAGTGTAACCCTAATCCTCAAATTAATTCTAATTCTCACCCCAAACCCATACTTTAAACCTATCCCTGAATTTATCCCTGAATCTGACCTGACCCTTACCCTGAACTTTGCCAAAACTTGACCCTGATCCGAATTTTGACCCTAAACAGAACCCTGGCCCTGACCCTAAACTGAACCCTGGCCCTGACCCTAAACCTGACCCTAATACTTTCACTGACACTGACCATAAACCTAACTCTGACCCAGACCGTGAGCCTGACCAGAACTCTAACCCTAAAGCTAAACTAAGTCAGGACCCTAATCATAACCCAGAATCTAAACATAAAGCAGGCCTTATTCTAACCATGACCATAATCCTGAACTGGACCCTAACCATAACACTGAACATGACACCAAACCTATCCCTGACCCTGACCCTTACTCTGAAACTAACCCTAACCCTGACACTGACTGTGAGCCTGACCATAAACCTAACCCTGAACCTAACCCTAACCCTGACCCCTACACTACGCCTAACGATAACCCTGCCCCTAACAATGTCTAACCCTAACCCTGAACCTAACTATAACCCTAAAATTAACCCGGTCCTAAAACTAACTGAAAACGCTGACCCTGACTCTGACTGTGAGCCTGACCATAAACCTAACCCTAAACCTAACCCTAACCCTAACCCTAACCCTAACCCTAACCCTAACCCGTACCCTAACCCGTACCCTAACCCGTACCCTAACCCTAACCCGTACCCTAACCCGTACCCTAACCCGTACCCTAACCCTAACCCGTACCCTAACCCTAACCCGTACCCTAACCCTAACCCGTACCCTAACCCTAACCCTAACCCTAACCCTAAGCCTAACCCTAACCCTAAGCCTGACACAGTCCTAAGCCTGACCCTAACCCTAACCCTATCCCTGACCGTGACTGTGTTCCCGACCCTAACCGCAATCCTTAAGGTAACCCTATCCCTGATCTAATGCCAACCACGATCCTAAACCTAATGCTGAGGCTAAACATAAAACTAAACCCTACCCTAACCCAAAACCTAACCCTAACCTTAAGGCTGTCTAACCCTAACCGAACCATAACCCTACTTCTAAACCTAATCCTAACTCCAAACCCAAACCTTTCCCCTAAATCTAATCCTGAAACTGAACCGTATATTGACCCCAATCCAAATCCTGACCCTGACCATAAACCGGACCCCGGCCCAGACCTTCACCAGATCCTGACCCTAAACCTAACCCTGACAATAGCACTGACCCAAAACTAACCCTGTCCTTGAGCTGAACGTGGACCCTAAACCAAAACCAGATCCTGACCCTAAACCTGACACTGGCTCTGAACTTCACCCTGACCCTGACCCAGACCCTGAACATAAACCTAAACCTGACCCTAACGGTGACCCTACACTGACCCTAACACTAACCCTGAAGCTGACTGTGATTCTGACCCTAACTGTAACCCTAAAGGTAACCCTGACCCTGACCCTGATATGGACCATGACACAAAACATAACAATGATTCTAACCCTACAACTAACCCATAAAACTAATGCAGACCCTGACCCTAAACCAGTGTAACCCTAATCCTCAAATTAATTCTAATTCTCACCCCAAACCCATACTTTAAACCTATCCCTGAATTTATCCCTGAATCTGACCTGACCCTTACCCTGAACTTTGCCAAAACTTGACCCTGATCCGAATTTTGACCCTAAACAGAACCCTGGCCCTGACCCTAAACTGAACCCTGGCCCTGACCCTAAACCTGACCCTAATACTTTCACTGACACTGACCATAAACCTAACTCTGACCCAGACCGTGAGCCTGACCAGAACTCTAACCCTAAAGCTAAACTAAGTCAGGACCCTAATCATAACCCAGAATCTAAACATAAAGCAGGCCTTATTCTAACCATGACCATAATCCTGAACTGGACCCTAACCATAACACTGAACATGACACCAAACCTATCCCTGACCCTGACCCTTACTCTGAAACTAACCCTAACCCTGACACTGACTGTGAGCCTGACCATAAACCTAACCCTGAACCTAACCCTAACCCTGACCCCTACACTACGCCTAACGATAACCCTGCCCCTAACAATGTCTAACCCTAACCCTGAACCTAACTATAACCCTAAAATTAACCCGGTCCTAAAACTAACTGAAAACGCTGACCCTGACTCTGACTGTGAGCCTGACCATAAACCTAACCCTAACCCTAAACCTAAACCTAACCCTAACCCGTACCCTAACCCGTACCCTAACCCGTACCCTAACCCTAACCCGTACCCTAACCCGTACCCTAACCCTAACCCGTACCCTAACCCGTACCCTAACCCTAACCCGTACCCTAACCCGTACCCTAACCCTAACCCGTACCCTAACCCTAACCCGTACCCTAACCCTAACCCTAACCCTAACCCTAAGCCTAACCCTAACCCTAACCCTAACCCTAAGCCTGACACAGTCCTAAGCCTGACCCTAACCCTAACCCTAACCCTGACCGTGACTGTGTTCCCGACCCTAACCGCAATCCTTAAGGTAACCCTATCCCTGATCTAATGCCAACCACGATCCTAAACCTAATGCTGAGGCTAAACATAAAACTAAACCCTACCCTAACCCAAAACCTAACCCTAACCTTAAGGCTGTCTAACCCTAACCGAACCATAACCCTACTTCTAAACCTAATCCTAACTCCAAACCCAAACCTTTCCCCTAAATCTAATCCTGAAACTGAACCGTATATTGACCCCAATCCAAATCCTGACCCTGACCATAAACCGGACCCCGGCCCAGACCTTCACCAGATCCTGACCCTAAACCTAACCCTGACAATAGCACTGACCCAAAACTAACCCTGTCCTTGAGCTGAACGTGGACCCTAAACCAAAACCAGATCCTGACCCTAAACCTGACACTGGCTCTGAACTTCACCCTGACCCTGACCCAGACCCTGAACATAAACCTAAACCTGACCCTAACGGTGACCCTACACTGACCCTAACACTAACCCTGAAGCTGACTGTGATTCTGACCCTAACTGTAACCCTAAAGGTAACCCTGACCCTGACCCTGATATGGACCATGACACAAAACATAACAATGATTCTAACCCTACAACTAACCCATAAAACTAATGCAGACCCTGACCCTAAACCAGTGTAACCCTAATCCTCAAATTAATTCTAATTCTCACCCCAAACCCATACTTTAAACCTATCCCTGAATTTATCCCTGAATCTGACCTGACCCTTACCCTGAACTTTGCCAAAACTTGACCCTGATCCGAATTTTGACCCTAAACAGAACCCTGGCCCTGACCCTAAACTGAACCCTGGCCCTGACCCTAAACCTGACCCTAATACTTTCACTGACACTGACCATAAACCTAACTCTGACCCAGACCGTGAGCCTGACCAGAACTCTAACCCTAAAGCTAAACTAAGTCAGGACCCTAATCATAACCCAGAATCTAAACATAAAGCAGGCCTTATTCTAACCATGACCATAATCCTGAACTGGACCCTAACCATAACACTGAACATGACACCAAACCTATCCCTGACCCTGACCCTTACTCTGAAACTAACCCTAACCCTGACACTGACTGTGAGCCTGACCATAAACCTAACCCTGAACCTAACCCTAACCCTGACCCCTACACTACGCCTAACGATAACCCTGCCCCTAACAATGTCTAACCCTAACCCTGAACCTAACTATAACCCTAAAATTAACCCGGTCCTAAAACTAACTGAAAACGCTGACCCTGACTCTGACTGTGAGCCTGACCATAAACCTAACCCTAAACCTAACCCTAACCCTAACCCTAACCCTAACCCTAACCCGTACCCTAACCCGTACCCTAACCCGTACCCTAACCCTAACCCGTACCCTAACCCGTACCCTAACCCTAACCCGTACCCTAACCCGTACCCTAACCCTAACCCGTACCCTAACCCGTACCCTAACCCTAACCCGTACCCTAACCCGTACCCTAACCCTAACCCTAACCCTAACCCTAAGCCTGACACAGTCCTAAGCCTGACCCTAACCCTAACCCTAACCCTGACCGTGACTGTGTTCCCGACCCTAACCGCAATCCTTAAGGTAACCCTATCCCTGATCTAATGCCAACCACGATCCTAAACCTAATGCTGAGGCTAAACATAAAACTAAACCCTACCCTAACCCAAAACCTAACCCTAACCTTAAGGCTGTCTAACCCTAACCGAACCATAACCCTACTTCTAAACCTAATCCTAACTCCAAACCCAAACCTTTCCCCTAAATCTAATCCTGAAACTGAACTGTATATTGACCCCAATCCAAATCCTGACCCTGACCATAAACCGGACCCCGGCCCAGACCTTCACCAGATCCTGACCCTAAACCTAACCCTGACAATAGCACTGACCCAAAACTAACCCTGTCCTTGAGCTGAACGTGGACCCTAAACCAAAACCAGATCCTGACCCTAAACCTGACACTGGCTCTGAACTTCACCCTGACCCTGACCCAGACCCTGAACATAAACCTAAACCTGACCCTAACGGTGACCCTACACTGACCCTAACACTAACCCTGAAGCTGACTGTGATTCTGACCCTAACTGTAACCCTAAAGGTAACCCTGACCCTGACCCTGATATGGACCATGACACAAAACATAACAATGATTCTAACCCTACAACTAACCCATAAAACTAATGCAGACCCTGACCCTAAACCAGTGTAACCCTAATCCTCAAATTAATTCTAATTCTCACCCCAAACCCATACTTTAAACCTATCCCTGAATTTATCCCTGAATCTGACCTGACCCTTACCCTGAACTTTGCCAAAACTTGACCCTGATCCGAATTTTGACCCTAAACAGAACCCTGGCCCTGACCCTAAACTGAACCCTGGCCCTGACCCTAAACCTGACCCTAATACTTTCACTGACACTGACCATAAACCTAACTCTGACCCAGACCGTGAGCCTGACCAGAACTCTAACCCTAAAGCTAAACTAAGTCAGGACCCTAATCATAACCCAGAATCTAAACATAAAGCAGGCCTTATTCTAACCATGACCATAATCCTGAACTGGACCCTAACCATAACACTGAACATGACACCAAACCTATCCCTGACCCTGACCCTTACTCTGAAACTAACCCTAACCCTGACACTGACTGTGAGCCTGACCATAAACCTAACCCTGAACCTAACCCTAACCCTGACCCCTACACTACGCCTAACGATAACCCTGCCCCTAACAATGTCTAACCCTAACCCTGAACCTAACTATAACCCTAAAATTAACCCGGTCCTAAAACTAACTGAAAACGCTGACCCTGACTCTGACTGTGAGCCTGACCATAAACCTAACCCTAACCCTAAACCTAAACCTAACCCTAACCCGTACCCTAACCCGTACCCTAACCCGTACCCTAACCCTAACCCGTACCCTAACCCGTACCCTAACCCTAACCCGTACCCTAACCCGTACCCTAACCCTAACCCGTACCCTAACCCGTACCCTAACCCTAACCCGTACCCTAACCCTAACCCGTACCCTAACCCTAACCCTAACCCTAACCCTAAGCCTAACCCTAACCCTAACCCTAACCCTAAGCCTGACACAGTCCTAAGCCTGACCCTAACCCTAACCCTAACCCTGACCGTGACTGTGTTCCCGACCCTAACCGCAATCCTTAAGGTAACCCTATCCCTGATCTAATGCCAACCACGATCCTAAACCTAATGCTGAGGCTAAACATAAAACTAAACCCTACCCTAACCCAAAACCTAACCCTAACCTTAAGGCTGTCTAACCCTAACCGAACCATAACCCTACTTCTAAACCTAATCCTAACTCCAAACCCAAACCTTTCCCCTAAATCTAATCCTGAAACTGAACCGTATATTGACCCCAATCCAAATCCTGACCCTGACCATAAACCGGACCCCGGCCCAGACCTTCACCAGATCCTGACCCTAAACCTAACCCTGACAATAGCACTGACCCAAAACTAACCCTGTCCTTGAGCTGAACGTGGACCCTAAACCAAAACCAGATCCTGACCCTAAACCTGACACTGGCTCTGAACTTCACCCTGACCCTGACCCAGACCCTGAACATAAACCTAAACCTGACCCTAACGGTGACCCTACACTGACCCTAACACTAACCCTGAAGCTGACTGTGATTCTGACCCTAACTGTAACCCTAAAGGTAACCCTGACCCTGACCCTGATATGGACCATGACACAAAACATAACAATGATTCTAACCCTACAACTAACCCATAAAACTAATGCAGACCCTGACCCTAAACCAGTGTAACCCTAATCCTCAAATTAATTCTAATTCTCACCCCAAACCCATACTTTAAACCTATCCCTGAATTTATCCCTGAATCTGACCTGACCCTTACCCTGAACTTTGCCAAAACTTGACCCTGATCCGAATTTTGACCCTAAACAGAACCCTGGCCCTGACCCTAAACTGAACCCTGGCCCTGACCCTAAACCTGACCCTAATACTTTCACTGACACTGACCATAAACCTAACTCTGACCCAGACCGTGAGCCTGACCAGAACTCTAACCCTAAAGCTAAACTAAGTCAGGACCCTAATCATAACCCAGAATCTAAACATAAAGCAGGCCTTATTCTAACCATGACCATAATCCTGAACTGGACCCTAACCATAACACTGAACATGACACCAAACCTATCCCTGACCCTGACCCTTACTCTGAAACTAACCCTAACCCTGACACTGACTGTGAGCCTGACCATAAACCTAACCCTGAACCTAACCCTAACCCTGACCCCTACACTACGCCTAACGATAACCCTGCCCCTAACAATGTCTAACCCTAACCCTGAACCTAACTATAACCCTAAAATTAACCCGGTCCTAAAACTAACTGAAAACGCTGACCCTGACTCTGACTGTGAGCCTGACCATAAACCTAACCCTAACCCTAAACCTAAACCTAACCCTAACCCGTACCCTAACCCGTACCCTAACCCGTACCCTAACCCTAACCCGTACCCTAACCCGTACCCTAACCCTAACCCGTACCCTAACCCGTACCCTAACCCTAACCCGTACCCTAACCCGTACCCTAACCCTAACCCGTAACCTAACCCTAACCCGTACCCTAACCCTAACCCTAACCCTAACCCTAAGCCTAACCCTAACCCTAACCCTAACCCTAAGCCTGACACAGTCCTAAGCCTGACCCTAACCCTAACCCTAACCCTGACCGTGACTGTGTTCCCGACCCTAACCGCAATCCTTAAGGTAACCCTATCCCTGATCTAATGCCAACCACGATCCTAAACCTAATGCTGAGGCTAAACATAAAACTAAACCCTACCCTAACCCAAAACCTAACCCTAACCTTAAGGCTGTCTAACCCTAACCGAACCATAACCCTACTTCTAAACCTAATCCTAACTCCAAACCCAAACCTTTCCCCTAAATCTAATCCTGAAACTGAACCGTATATTGACCCCAATCCAAATCCTGACCCTGACCATAAACCGGACCCCGGCCCAGACCTTCACCAGATCCTGACCCTAAACCTAACCCTGACAATAGCACTGACCCAAAACTAACCCTGTCCTTGAGCTGAACGTGGACCCTAAACCAAAACCAGATCCTGACCCTAAACCTGACACTGGCTCTGAACTTCACCCTGACCCTGACCCAGACCCTGAACATAAACCTAAACCTGACCCTAACGGTGACCCTACACTGACCCTAACACTAACCCTGAAGCTGACTGTGATTCTGACCCTAACTGTAACCCTAAAGGTAACCCTGACCCTGACCCTGATATGGACCATGACACAAAACATAACAATGATTCTAACCCTACAACTAACCCATAAAACTAATGCAGACCCTGACCCTAAACCAGTGTAACCCTAATCCTCAAATTAATTCTAATTCTCACCCCAAACCCATACTTTAAACCTATCCCTGAATTTATCCCTGAATCTGACCTGACCCTTACCCTGAACTTTGCCAAAACTTGACCCTGATCCGAATTTTGACCCTAAACAGAACCCTGGCCCTGACCCTAAACTGAACCCTGGCCCTGACCCTAAACCTGACCCTAATACTTTCACTGACACTGACCATAAACCTAACTCTGACCCAGACCGTGAGCCTGACCAGAACTCTAACCCTAAAGCTAAACTAAGTCAGGACCCTAATCATAACCCAGAATCTAAACATAAAGCAGGCCTTATTCTAACCATGACCATAATCCTGAACTGGACCCTAACCATAACACTGAACATGACACCAAACCTATCCCTGACCCTGACCCTTACTCTGAAACTAACCCTAACCCTGACACTGACTGTGAGCCTGACCATAAACCTAACCCTGAACCTAACCCTAACCCTGACCCCTACACTACGCCTAACGATAACCCTGCCCCTAACAATGTCTAACCCTAACCCTGAACCTAACTATAACCCTAAAATTAACCCGGTCCTAAAACTAACTGAAAACGCTGACCCTGACTCTGACTGTGAGCCTGACCATAAACCTAACCATAAACCTAAACCTAACCCTAACCCTAACCCTAACCCTAACCCGTACCCTAACCCGTACCCTAACCCGTACCCTAACCCTAACCCGTACCCTAACCCGTACCCTAACCCTAACCCGTACCCTAACCCGTACCCTAACCCTAACCCGTACCCTAACCCTAACCCGTACCCTAACCCGTACCCTAACCCTAACCCGTACCCTAACCCGTACCCTAACCCTAACCCTAACCCTAACCCTAAGCCTGACACAGTCCTAAGCCTGACCCTAACCCTAACCCTAACCCTGACCGTGACTGTGTTCCCGACCCTAACCGCAATCCTTAAGGTAACCCTATCCCTGATCTAATGCCAACCACGATCCTAAACCTAATGCTGAGGCTAAACATAAAACTAAACCCTACCCTAACCCAAAACCTAACCCTAACCTTAAGGCTGTCTAACCCTAACCGAACCATAACCCTACTTCTAAACCTAATCCTAACTCCAAACCCAAACCTTTCCCCTAAATCTAATCCTGAAACTGAACTGTATATTGACCCCAATCCAAATCCTGACCCTGACCATAAACCGGACCCCGGCCCAGACCTTCACCAGATCCTGACCCTAAACCTAACCCTGACAATAGCACTGACCCAAAACTAACCCTGTCCTTGAGCTGAACGTGGACCCTAAACCAAAACCAGATCCTGACCCTAAACCTGACACTGGCTCTGAACTTCACCCTGACCCTGACCCAGACCCTGAACATAAACCTAAACCTGACCCTAACGGTGACCCTACACTGACCCTAACACTAACCCTGAAGCTGACTGTGATTCTGACCCTAACTGTAACCCTAAAGGTAACCCTGACCCTGACCCTGATATGGACCATGACACAAAACATAACAATGATTCTAACCCTACAACTAACCCATAAAACTAATGCAGACCCTGACCCTAAACCAGTGTAACCCTAATCCTCAAATTAATTCTAATTCTCACCCCAAACCCATACTTTAAACCTATCCCTGAATTTATCCCTGAATCTGACCTGACCCTTTCCCTGAACTTTGCCAAAACTTGACCCTGATCCGAATTTTGACCCTAAACAGAACCCTGGCCCTGACCCTAAACTGAACCCTGGCCCTGACCCTAAACCTGACCCTAATACTTTCACTGACACTGACCATAAACCTAACTCTGACCCAGACCGTGAGCCTGACCAGAACTCTAACCCTAAAGCTAAACTAAGTCAGGACCCTAATCATAACCCAGAATCTAAACATAAAGCAGGCCTTATTCTAACCATGACCATAATCCTGAACTGGACCCTAACCATAACACTGAACATGACACCAAACCTATCCCTGACCCTGACCCTTACTCTGAAACTAACCCTAACCCTGACACTGACTGTGAGCCTGACCATAAACCTAACCCTGAACCTAACCCTAACCCTGACCCCTACACTACGCCTAACGATAACCCTGCCCCTAACAATGTCTAACCCTAACCCTGAACCTAACTATAACCCTAAAATTAACCCGGTCCTAAAACTAACTGAAAACGCTGACCCTGACTCTGACTATGAGCCTGACCATAAACCTAACCCTAAACCTAAACCTAACCCTAACCCTAACCCTAACACTAACCACTAACCCTAACCCTAACCCGTACCCTAACCCGTACCCTAACCCGTACCCTAACCCTAACCCGTACCCTGACCCGTACCCTAACCCTAACCCGTACCCTAACCCGTACCCTAACCCGTACCCTAACCCTAACCCGTACCCTAACCCGTACCCTAACCCTAACCCTAACCCGTACCCTAACCCTAACCCGTACCCTAACCCTAACCCTAACCCTAACCCTAAGCCTGACCCTAACCCTAACCCTAACCCTGACCGTGACTGTGTTCCCGACCCTAACCGCAATCCTTAAGGTAACCCTATCCCTGATCTAATGCCAACCACGATCCTAAACCTAATGCTGAGGCTAAACATAACACTAAACCCTACCCTAACCCAAAACCTAACCCTAACCTTAAGGCTGTCTAACCCTAACCGAACCATAACCCTACTTCTAAACCTAATCCTAACTCCAAACCCAAACCTTTCCCCTAAATCTAATCCTGAAACTGAACCGTATATTGACCCCAATCCAAATCCTGACCCTGACCATAAACCGGACCCCGGCCCAGACCTTCACCAGATCCTGACCCTAAACCTAACCCTGACAATAGCACTGACCCAAAACTAACCCTGTCCTTGAGCTGAACGTGGACCCTAAACCAAAACCAGATCCTGACCCTAAACCTGACACTGGCTCTGAACTTCACCCTGACCCTGACCCAGACCCTGAACATAAACCTAAACCTGACCCTAACGGTGACCCTACACTGACCCTAACACTAACCCTGAAGCTGACTGTGATTCTGACCCTAACTGTAACCCTAAAGGTAACCCTGACCCTGACCCTGATATGGACCATGACACAAAACATAACAATGATTCTAACCCTACAACTAACCCATAAAACTAATGCAGACCCTGACCCTAAACCAGTGTAACCCTAATCCTCAAATTAATTCTAATTCTCACCCCAAACCCATACTTTAAACCTATCCCTGAATTTATCCCTGAATCTGACCTGACCCTTACCCTGAACTTTGCCAAAACTTGACCCTGATCCGAATTTTGACCCTAAACAGAACCCTGGCCCTGACCCTAAACTGAACCCTGGCCCTGACCCTAAACCTGACCCTAATACTTTCACTGACACTGACCATAAACCTAACTCTGACCCAGACCGTGAGCCTGACCAGAACTCTAACCCTAAAGCTAAACTAAGTCAGGACCCTAATCATAACCCAGAATCTAAACATAAAGCAGGCCTTATTCTAACCATGACCATAATCCTGAACTGGACCCTAACCATAACACTGAACATGACACCAAACCTATCCCTGACCCTGACCCTTACTCTGAAACTAACCCTAACCCTGACACTGACTGTGAGCCTGACCATAAACCTAACCCTGAACCTAACCCTAACCCTGACCCCTACACTACGCCTAACGATAACCCTGCCCCTAACAATGTCTAACCCTAACCCTGAACCTAACTATAACCCTAAAATTAACCCGGTCCTAAAACTAAGAGAAAACGCTGACCCTGACTATGACTGTGAGCCTGACCATAAACCTAACCCTAAACCTAAACCTAACCCTAACCCTAACCCCAACCCTAACCCTAACCCGTACCCTAACCCGTACCCTAACCCGTACCCTAACCCTAACCCGTACCCTAACCCTAACCCGTACCCTAACCCGTACCCTAACCCTAACCCGTACCCTAACCCTAACCCGTACCCTAACCCGTACCCTAACACTAACCCGTAACCTAACCCGTACCCTAACCCTAACCCGTACCCTAACCCTAACCCTAACCCTAACCCTAACCCTAACCCTAAGCCTAAGCCTAACCCTAACCCTAACCCTAAGCCTGGCACAGTCCTAAGCCTGACCCTAACCCTAACCCTAACCCTGACCGTGACTGTGTTCCCGACCCTAACTGCAATCCTTAAGGTAACCCTATCCCTGATCTAATGCCAACCACGATCCTAAACCTAATGCTGAGGCTAAACATAAAACTAAACCCTACCCTAACCCAAAACCTAACCCTAACCTTAAGGCTGTCTAACCCTAACCGAACCATAACCCTACTTCTAAACCTAATCCTAACTCCAAACCCAAACCTTTCCCCTAAATCTAATCCTGAAACTGAACCGTATATTGACCCCAATCCAAATCCTGACCCTGACCATAAACCGGACCCCGGCCCAGACCTTCACCAGATCCTGACCCTAAACCTAACCCTGACAATAGCACTGACCCAAAACTAACCCTGTCCTTGAGCTGAACGTGGACCCTAAACCAAAACCAGATCCTGACCCTAAACCTGACACTGGCTCTGAACTTCACCCTGACCCTGACCCAGACCCTGAACATAAACCTAAACCTGACCCTAACGGTGACCCTACACTGACCCTAACACTAACCTTGAAGCTGACTGTGATTCTGACCCTAACTGTAACCCTAAAGGTAACCCTGACCCTGACCCTGATATGGACCATGACACAAAACATAACAATGATTCTAACCCTACAACTAACCCATAAAACTAATGCAGACCCTGACCCTAAACCAGTGTAACCCTAATCCTCAAATTAATTCTAATTCTCACCCCAAACCCATACTTTAAACCTATCCCTGAATTTATCCCTGAATCTGACCTGACCCTTACCCTGAACTTTGCCAAATCTTGACCCTGATCCGAATTTTGACCCTAAACAGAACCCTGGCCCTGACCCTAAACTGAACCCTGGCCCTGACCCTAAACCTGACCCTAATACTTTCACTGACACTGACCATAAACCTAACTCTGACCCAGACCGTGAGCCTGACCAGAACTCTAACCCTAAAGCTAAACTAAGTCAGGACCCTAATCATAACCCAGAATCTAAACATAAAGCAGGCCTTATTCTAACCATGACCATAATCCTGAACTGGACCCTAACCATAACACTGAACATGACACCAAACCTATCCCTGACCCTGACCCTTACTCTGAAACTAACCCTAACCCTGACACTGACTGTGAGCCTGACCATAAACCTAACCCTGAACCTAACCCTAACCCTGACCCCTACACTACGCCTAACGATAACCCTGCCCCTAACAATGTCTAACCCTAACCCTGAACCTAACTATAACCCTAAAATTAACCCGGTCCTAAAACTAACTGAAAACGCTGACCCTGACTCTGACGGTGAGCCTGACCATAAACCTAACCCTAAACCTAAACCTAACCCTAACCCTAAACCTAACCCTAATCCTAACCCGTACCCTAACCCGTACCCTAACCCGTACCCTAACCCTAACCCGTACCCTAACCCGTACCCTAACCCTAACCCGTACCCTAACCCGTACCCTAACCCTAACCCGTACCCTAACCCGTACCCTAACCCTAACCCGTACCCTAACCCGTACCCTAACCCTAACCCGTACCCTAACCCGTACCCTAACCCTAACCCGTACCCTAAGCCTAACCCTAACCCTAACCCTAAGCCTGACACAGTCCTAAGCCTGACCCTAACCCTAACCCTAACCCTGACCGTGACTGTGTTCCCGACCCTAACCGCAATCCTTAAGGTAACCCTATCCCTGATCTAATGCCAACCACGATCCTAAACCTAATGCTGAGGCTAAACATAAAACTAAACCCTACCCTAACCCAAAACCTAACCCTAACCTTAAGGCTGTCTAACCCTAACCGAACCATAACCCTACTTCTAAACCTAATCCTAACTCCAAACCCAAACCTTTCCCCTAAATCTAATCCTGAAACTGAACCGTATATTGACCCCAATCCAAATCCTGACCCTGACCATAAACCGGACCCCGGCCCAGACCTTCACCAGATCCTGACCCTAAACCTAACCCTGACAATAGCACTGACCCAAAACTAACCCTGTCCTTGAGCTGAACGTGGACCCTAAACCAAAACCAGATCCTGACCCTAAACCTGACACTGGCTCTGAACTTCACCCTGACCCTGACCCAGACCCTGAACATAAACCTAAACCTGACCCTAACGGTGACCCTACACTGACCCTAACACTAACCCTGAAGCTGACTGTGATTCTGACCCTAACTGTAACCCTAAAGGTAACCCTGACCCTGACCCTGATATGGACCATGACACAAAACATAACAATGATTCTAACCCTACAACTAACCCATAAAACTAATGCAGACCCTGACCCTAAACCAGTGTAACCCTAATCCTCAAATTAATTCTAATTCTCACCCCAAACCCATACTTTAAACCTATCCCTGAATTTATCCCTGAATCTGACCTGACCCTTACCCTGAACTTTGCCAAAACTTGACCCTGATCCGAATTTTGACCCTAAACAGAACCCTGGCCCTGACCCTAAACTGAACCCTGGCCCTGACCCTAAACCTGACCCTAATACTTTCACTGACACTGACCATAAACCTAACTCTGACCCAGACCGTGAGCCTGACCAGAACTCTAACCCTAAAGCTAAACTAAGTCAGGACCCTAATCATAACCCAGAATCTAAACATAAAGCAGGCCTTATTCTAACCATGACCATAATCCTGAACTGGACCCTAACCATAACACTGAACATGACACCAAACCTATCCCTGACCCTGACCCTTACTCTGAAACTAACCCTAACCCTGACACTGACTGTGAGCCTGACCATAAACCTAACCCTGAACCTAACCCTAACCCTGACCCCTACACTACGCCTAACGATAACCCTGCCCCTAACAATGTCTAACCCTAACCCTGAACCTAACTATAACCCTAAAATTAACCCGGTCCTAAAACTAACTGAAAACGCTGACCCTGACTCTGACTGTGAGCCTGACCATAAACCTAACCCTAAACCTAAACCTAACCCTAACCCTAACCCTAACCCTAACCCTAACCCTAACCCGTACCCTAACCTGTACCCTAACCCGTACCCTAACCCGTACCCTAACCCTAACCCGTACCCTAACCCGTACCCTAACCCTAACCCGTACCCTAACCCTAACCCGTACCCTAACCCTAAACCGTACCCTAACCCTAACCCTAACCCTAACCCTAACCCTAAGCCTAACCCTAACCCTAACCCTAACCCTAAGCCTGACACAGTCCTAAGCCTGACCCTAACCCTAACCCTAACCCTGACCGTGACTGTGTTCCCGACCCTAACCGCAATCCTTAAGGTAACCCTATCCCTGATCTAATGCCAACCACGATCCTAAACCTAATGCTGAGGCTAAACATAAAACTAAACCCTACCCTAACCCAAAACCTAACCCTAACCTTAAGGCTGTCTAACCCTAACCGAACCATAACCCTACTTCTAAACCTAATCCTAACTCCAAACCCAAACCTTTCCCCTAAATCTAATCCTGAAACTGAACCGTATATTGACCCCAATCCAAATCCTGACCCTGACCATAAACCGGACCCCGGCCCAGACCTTCACCAGATCCTGACCCTAAACCTAACCCTGACAATAGCACTGACCCAAAACTAACCCTGTCCTTGAGCTGAACGTGGACCCTAAACCAAAACCAGATCCTGACCCTAAACCTGACACTGGCTCTGAACTTCACCCTGACCCTGACCCAGACCCTGAACATAAACCTAAACCTGACCCTAACGGTGACCCTACACTGACCCTAACACTAACCCTGAAGCTGACTGTGATTCTGACCCTAACTGTAACCCTAAAGGTAACCCTGACCCTGACCCTGATATGGACCATGACACAAAACATAACAATGATTCTAACCCTACAACTAACCCATAAAACTAATGCAGACCCTGACCCTAAACCAGTGTAACCCTAATCCTCAAATTAATTCTAATTCTCACCCCAAACCCATACTTTAAACCTATCCCTGAATTTATCCCTGAATCTGACCTGACCCTTACCCTGAACTTTGCCAAAACTTGACCCTGATCCGAATTTTGACCCTAAACAGAACCCTGGCCCTGACCCTAAACTGAACCCTGGCCCTGACCCTAAACCTGACCCTAATACTTTCACTGACACTGACCATAAACCTAACTCTGACCCAGACCGTGAGCCTGACCAGAACTCTAACCCTAAAGCTAAACTAAGTCAGGACCCTAATCATAACCCAGAATCTAAACATAAAGCAGGCCTTATTCTAACCATGACCATAATCCTGAACTGGACCCTAACCATAACACTGAACATGACACCAAACCTATCCCTGACCCTGACCCTTACTCTGAAACTAACCCTAACCCTGACACTGACTGTGAGCCTGACCATAAACCTAACCCTGAACCTAACCCTAACCCTGACCCCTACACTACGCCTAACGATAACCCTGCCCCTAACAATGTCTAACCCTAACCCTGAACCTAACTATAACCCTAAAATTAACCCGGTCCTAAAACTAACTGAAAACGCTGACCCTGACTCTGACTGTGAGCCTGACCATAAACCTAACCCTAAACCTAAACCTAACCCTAACCCTAAACCTAACCCTAACCCTAACCCGTACCCTAACCCGTACCCTAACCCGTACCCTAACCCTAACCCGTACCCTAACCCGTACCCTAACCCTAACCCGTACCCTAACCCGTACCCTAACCCTAACCCTAACCCGTACCCTAACCCTAACCCGTACCCTAACCCTAACCCTAACCCTAACCCTAAGCCTAACCCTAACCCTAACCCTAACCCTAAGCCTGACACAGTCCTAAGCCTGACCCTAACCCTAACCCTAACCCTGACCGTGACTGTGTTCCCGACCCTAACCGCAATCCTTAAGGTAACCCTATCCCTGATCTAATGCCAACCACGATCCTAAACCTAATGCTGAGGCTAAACATAAAACTAAACCCTACCCTAACCCAAAACCTAACCCTAACCTTAAGGCTGTCTAACCCTAACCGAACCATAACCCTACTTCTAAACCTAATCCTAACTCCAAACCCAAACCTTTCCCCTAAATCTAATCCTGAAACTGAACCGTATATTGACCCCAATCCAAATCCTGACCCTGACCATAAACCGGACCCCGGCCCAGACCTTCACCAGATCCTGACCCTAAACCTAACCCTGACAATAGCACTGACCCAAAACTAACCCTGTCCTTGAGCTGAACGTGGACCCTAAACCAAAACCAGATCCTGACCCTAAACCTGACACTGGCTCTGAACTTCACCCTGACCCTGACCCAGACCCTGAACATAAACCTAAACCTGACCCTAACGGTGACCCTACACTGACCCTAACACTAACCCTGAAGCTGACTGTGATTCTGACCCTAACTGTAACCCTAAAGGTAACCCTGACCCTGACCCTGATATGGACCATGACACAAAACATAACAATGATTCTAACCCTACAACTAACCCATAAAACTAATGCAGACCCTGACCCTAAACCAGTGTAACCCTAATCCTCAAATTAATTCTAATTCTCACCCCAAACCCATACTTTAAACCTATCCCTGAATTTATCCCTGAATCTGACCTGACCCTTACCCTGAACTTTGCCAAAACTTGACCCTGATCCGAATTTTGACCCTAAACAGAACCCTGGCCCTGACCCTAAACTGAACCCTGGCCCTGACCCTAAACCTGACCCTAATACTTTCACTGACACTGACCATAAACCTAACTCTGACCCAGACCGTGAGCCTGACCAGAACTCTAACCCTAAAGCTAAACTAAGTCAGGACCCTAATCATAACCCAGAATCTAAACATAAAGCAGGCCTTATTCTAACCATGACCATAATCCTGAACTGGACCCTAACCATAACACTGAACATGACACCAAACCTATCCCTGACCCTGACCCTTACTCTGAAACTAACCCTAACCCTGACACTGACTGTGAGCCTGACCATAAACCTAACCCTGAACCTAACCCTAACCCTGACCCCTACACTACGCCTAACGATAACCCTGCCCCTAACAATGTCTAACCCTAACCCTGAACCTAACTATAACCCTAAAATTAACCCGGTCCTAAAACTAACTGAAAACGCTGACCCTGACTCTGACTGTGAGCCTGACCATAAACCTAACCCTAAACCTAAACCTAACCCTAACCCTAACCCCAACCCTAACCCTAACCCGTACCCTAACCCGTACCCTAACCCGTACCCTAACCCTAACCCGTACCCTAACCCTAACCCGTACCCTAACCCGTACCCTAACCCTAACCCGTACCCTAACCCTAACCCGTACCCTAACCCGTACCCTAACACTAACCCGTAACCTAACCCGTACCCTAACCCTAACCCGTACCCTAACCCTAACCCTAACCCTAACCCTAACCCTAACCCTAAGCCTAAGCCTAACCCTAACCCTAACCCTAAGCCTGGCACAGTCCTAAGCCTGACCCTAACCCTAACCCTAACCCTGACCGTGACTGTGTTCCCGACCCTAACTGCAATCCTTAAGGTAACCCTATCCCTGATCTAATGCCAACCACGATCCTAAACCTAATGCTGAGGCTAAACATAAAACTAAACCCTACCCTAACCCAAAACCTAACCCTAACCTTAAGGCTGTCTAACCCTAACCGAACCATAACCCTACTTCTAAACCTAATCCTAACTCCAAACCCAAACCTTTCCCCTAAATCTAATCCTGAAACTGAACCGTATATTGACCCCAATCCAAATCCTGACCCTGACCATAAACCGGACCCCGGCCCAGACCTTCACCAGATCCTGACCCTAAACCTAACCCTGACAATAGCACTGACCCAAAACTAACCCTGTCCTTGAGCTGAACGTGGACCCTAAACCAAAACCAGATCCTGACCCTAAACCTGACACTGGCTCTGAACTTCACCCTGACCCTGACCCAGACCCTGAACATAAACCTAAACCTGACCCTAACGGTGACCCTACACTGACCCTAACACTAACCTTGAAGCTGACTGTGATTCTGACCCTAACTGTAACCCTAAAGGTAACCCTGACCCTGACCCTGATATGGACCATGACACAAAACATAACAATGATTCTAACCCTACAACTAACCCATAAAACTAATGCAGACCCTGACCCTAAACCAGTGTAACCCTAATCCTCAAATTAATTCTAATTCTCACCCCAAACCCATACTTTAAACCTATCCCTGAATTTATCCCTGAATCTGACCTGACCCTTACCCTGAACTTTGCCAAATCTTGACCCTGATCCGAATTTTGACCCTAAACAGAACCCTGGCCCTGACCCTAAACTGAACCCTGGCCCTGACCCTAAACCTGACCCTAATACTTTCACTGACACTGACCATAAACCTAACTCTGACCCAGACCGTGAGCCTGACCAGAACTCTAACCCTAAAGCTAAACTAAGTCAGGACCCTAATCATAACCCAGAATCTAAACATAAAGCAGGCCTTATTCTAACCATGACCATAATCCTGAACTGGACCCTAACCATAACACTGAACATGACACCAAACCTATCCCTGACCCTGACCCTTACTCTGAAACTAACCCTAACCCTGACACTGACTGTGAGCCTGACCATAAACCTAACCCTGAACCTAACCCTAACCCTGACCCCTACACTACGCCTAACGATAACCCTGCCCCTAACAATGTCTAACCCTAACCCTGAACCTAACTATAACCCTAAAATTAACCCGGTCCTAAAACTAACTGAAAACGCTGACCCTGACTCTGACGGTGAGCCTGACCATAAACCTAACCCTAAACCTAAACCTAACCCTAACCCTAAACCTAACCCTAATCCTAACCCGTACCCTAACCCGTACCCTAACCCGTACCCTAACCCTAACCCGTACCCTAACCCGTACCCTAACCCTAACCCGTACCCTAACCCGTACCCTAACCCTAACCCGTACCCTAACCCGTACCCTAACCCTAACCCGTACCCTAACCCGTACCCTAACCCTAACCCGTACCCTAACCCGTACCCTAACCCTAACCCTTACCCTAAGCCTAACCCTAACCCTAACCCTAAGCCTGACACAGTCCTAAGCCTGACCCTAACCCTAACCCTAACCCTGACCGTGACTGTGTTCCCGACCCTAACCGCAATCCTTAAGGTAACCCTATCCCTGATCTAATGCCAACCACGATCCTAAACCTAATGCTGAGGCTAAACATAAAACTAAACCCTACCCTAACCCAAAACCTAACCCTAACCTTAAGGCTGTCTAACCCTAACCGAACCATAACCCTACTTCTAAACCTAATCCTAACTCCAAACCCAAACCTTTCCCCTAAATCTAATCCTGAAACTGAACCGTATATTGACCCCAATCCAAATCCTGACCCTGACCATAAACCGGACCCCGGCCCAGACCTTCACCAGATCCTGACCCTAAACCTAACCCTGACAATAGCACTGACCCAAAACTAACCCTGTCCTTGAGCTGAACGTGGACCCTAAACCAAAACCAGATCCTGACCCTAAACCTGACACTGGCTCTGAACTTCACCCTGACCCTGACCCAGACCCTGAACATAAACCTAAACCTGACCCTAACGGTGACCCTACACTGACCCTAACACTAACCCTGAAGCTGACTGTGATTCTGACCCTAACTGTAACCCTAAAGGTAACCCTGACCCTGACCCTGATATGGACCATGACACAAAACATAACAATGATTCTAACCCTACAACTAACCCATAAAACTAATGCAGACCCTGACCCTAAACCAGTGTAACCCTAATCCTCAAATTAATTCTAATTCTCACCCCAAACCCATACTTTAAACCTATCCCTGAATTTATCCCTGAATCTGACCTGACCCTTACCCTGAACTTTGCCAAAACTTGACCCTGATCCGAATTTTGACCCTAAACAGAACCCTGGCCCTGACCCTAAACTGAACCCTGGCCCTGACCCTAAACCTGACCCTAATACTTTCACTGACACTGACCATAAACCTAACTCTGACCCAGACCGTGAGCCTGACCAGAACTCTAACCCTAAAGCTAAACTAAGTCAGGACCCTAATCATAACCCAGAATCTAAACATAAAGCAGGCCTTATTCTAACCATGACCATAATCCTGAACTGGACCCTAACCATAACACTGAACATGACACCAAACCTATCCCTGACCCTGACCCTTACTCTGAAACTAACCCTAACCCTGACACTGACTGTGAGCCTGACCATAAACCTAACCCTGAACCTAACCCTAACCCTGACCCCTACACTACGCCTAACGATAACCCTGCCCCTAACAATGTCTAACCCTAACCCTGAACCTAACTATAACCCTAAAATTAACCCGGTCCTAAAACTAACTGAAAACGCTGACCCTGACTCTGACTGTGAGCCTGACCATAAACCTAACCCTAAACCTAAACCTAACCCTAACCCTAACCCTAACCCTAACCCTAACCCTAACCCGTACCCTAACCTGTACCCTAACCCGTACCCTAACCCGTACCCTAACCCTAACCCGTACCCTAACCCGTACCCTAACCCTAACCCGTACCCTAACCCTAACCCGTACCCTAACCCTAAACCGTACCCTAACCCTAACCCTAACCCTAACCCTAACCCTAAGCCTAACCCTAACCCTAACCCTAACCCTAAGCCTGACACAGTCCTAAGCCTGACCCTAACCCTAACCCTAACCCTGACCGTGACTGTGTTCCCGACCCTAACCGCAATCCTTAAGGTAACCCTATCCCTGATCTAATGCCAACCACGATCCTAAACCTAATGCTGAGGCTAAACATAAAACTAAACCCTACCCTAACCCAAAACCTAACCCTAACCTTAAGGCTGTCTAACCCTAACCGAACCATAACCCTACTTCTAAACCTAATCCTAACTCCAAACCCAAACCTTTCCCCTAAATCTAATCCTGAAACTGAACCGTATATTGACCCCAATCCAAATCCTGACCCTGACCATAAACCGGACCCCGGCCCAGACCTTCACCAGATCCTGACCCTAAACCTAACCCTGACAATAGCACTGACCCAAAACTAACCCTGTCCTTGAGCTGAACGTGGACCCTAAACCAAAACCAGATCCTGACCCTAAACCTGACACTGGCTCTGAACTTCACCCTGACCCTGACCCAGACCCTGAACATAAACCTAAACCTGACCCTAACGGTGACCCTACACTGACCCTAACACTAACCCTGAAGCTGACTGTGATTCTGACCCTAACTGTAACCCTAAAGGTAACCCTGACCCTGACCCTGATATGGACCATGACACAAAACATAACAATGATTCTAACCCTACAACTAACCCATAAAACTAATGCAGACCCTGACCCTAAACCAGTGTAACCCTAATCCTCAAATTAATTCTAATTCTCACCCCAAACCCATACTTTAAACCTATCCCTGAATTTATCCCTGAATCTGACCTGACCCTTACCCTGAACTTTGCCAAAACTTGACCCTGATCCGAATTTTGACCCTAAACAGAACCCTGGCCCTGACCCTAAACTGAACCCTGGCCCTGACCCTAAACCTGACCCTAATACTTTCACTGACACTGACCATAAACCTAACTCTGACCCAGACCGTGAGCCTGACCAGAACTCTAACCCTAAAGCTAAACTAAGTCAGGACCCTAATCATAACCCAGAATCTAAACATAAAGCAGGCCTTATTCTAACCATGACCATAATCCTGAACTGGACCCTAACCATAACACTGAACATGACACCAAACCTATCCCTGACCCTGACCCTTACTCTGAAACTAACCCTAACCCTGACACTGACTGTGAGCCTGACCATAAACCTAACCCTGAACCTAACCCTAACCCTGACCCCTACACTACGCCTAACGATAACCCTGCCCCTAACAATGTCTAACCCTAACCCTGAACCTAACTATAACCCTAAAATTAACCCGGTCCTAAAACTAACTGAAAACGCTGACCCTGACTCTGACTGTGAGCCTGACCATAAACCTAACCCTAAACCTAAACCTAACCCTAACCCTAAACCTAACCCTAACCCTAACCCGTACCCTAACCCGTACCCTAACCCGTACCCTAACCCTAACCCGTACCCTAACCCGTACCCTAACCCTAACCCGTACCCTAACCCGTACCCTAACCCTAACCCTAACCCGTACCCTAACCCTAACCCGTACCCTAACCCTAACCCTAACCCTAACCCTAAGCCTAACCCTAACCCTAACCCTAACCCTAAGCCTGACACAGTCCTAAGCCTGACCCTAACCCTAACCCTAACCCTGACCGTGACTGTGTTCCCGACCCTAACCGCAATCCTTAAGGTAACCCTATCCCTGATCTAATGCCAACCACGATCCTAAACCTAATGCTGAGGCTAAACATAAAACTAAACCCTACCCTAACCCAAAACCTAACCCTAACCTTAAGGCTGTCTAACCCTAACCGAACCATAACCCTACTTCTAAACCTAATCCTAACTCCAAACCCAAACCTTTCCCCTAAATCTAATCCTGAAACTGAACCGTATATTGACCCCAATCCAAATCCTGACCCTGACCATAAACCGGACCCCGGCCCAGACCTTCACCAGATCCTGACCCTAAACCTAACCCTGACAATAGCACTGACCCAAAACTAACCCTGTCCTTGAGCTGAACGTGGACCCTAAACCAAAACCAGATCCTGACCCTAAACCTGACACTGGCTCTGAACTTCACCCTGACCCTGACCCAGACCCTGAACATAAACCTAAACCTGACCCTAACGGTGACCCTACACTGACCCTAACACTAACCCTGAAGCTGACTGTGATTCTGACCCTAACTGTAACCCTAAAGGTAACCCTGACCCTGACCCTGATATGGACCATGACACAAAACATAACAATGATTCTAACCCTACAACTAACCCATAAAACTAATGCAGACCCTGACCCTAAACCAGTGTAACCCTAATCCTCAAATTAATTCTAATTCTCACCCCAAACCCATACTTTAAACCTATCCCTGAATTTATCCCTGAATCTGACCTGACCCTTACCCTGAACTTTGCCAAAACTTGACCCTGATCCGAATTTTGACCCTAAACAGAACCCTGGCCCTGACCCTAAACTGAACCCTGGCCCTGACCCTAAACCTGACCCTAATACTTTCACTGACACTGACCATAAACCTAACTCTGACCCAGACCGTGAGCCTGACCAGAACTCTAACCCTAAAGCTAAACTAAGTCAGGACCCTAATCATAACCCAGAATCTAAACATAAAGCAGGCCTTATTCTAACCATGACCATAATCCTGAACTGGACCCTAACCATAACACTGAACATGACACCAAACCTATCCCTGACCCTGACCCTTACTCTGAAACTAACCCTAACCCTGACACTGACTGTGAGCCTGACCATAAACCTAACCCTGAACCTAACCCTAACCCTGACCCCTACACTACGCCTAACGATAACCCTGCCCCTAACAATGTCTAACCCTAACCCTGAACCTAACTATAACCCTAAAATTAACCCGGTCCTAAAACTAACTGAAAACGCTGACCCTGACTCTGACTGTGAGCCTGACCATAAACCTAACCCTAAACCTAAACCTAACCCTAACCCTAACCCTAACCCTAACCCTAAACCTAACCCGTACCCTAACCCGTACCCTAACCCGTACCCTAACCCTAACCCGTACCCTAACCCTTACCCTAACCCTAACCCGTACCCTAACCCGTACCCTAACCCTAACCCGTACCCTAACCCGTACCCTAACCCTAACCCTAACCCGTACCCTAACCCTAACCCGTACCCTAACCCTAACCCTAACCCTAACCCTAACCCTAAGCCTAACCCTAACCCTAACCCTAAGCCTGACACAGTCCTAAGCCTGACCCTAACCCTAACCCTAACCCTGACCGTGACTGTGTTCCCGACCCTAACCGCAATCCTTAAGGTAACCCTATCCCTGATCTAATGCCAACCACGATCCTAAACCTAATGCTGAGGCTAAACATAAAACTAAACCCTACCCTAACCCAAAACCTAACCCTAACCTTAAGGCTGTCTAACCCTAACCGAACCATAACCCTACTTCTAAACCTAATCCTAACTCCAAACCCAAACCTTTCCCCTAAATCTAATCCTGAAACTGAACCGTATATTGACCCCAATCCAAATCCTGACCCTGACCATAAACCGGACCCCGGCCCAGACCTTCACCCGATCCTGACCCTAAACCTAACCCTGACAATAGCACTGACCCAAAACTAACCCTGTCCTTGAGCTGAACGTGGACCCTAAACCAAAACCAGATCCTGACCCTAAACCTGACACTGGCTCTGAACTTCACCCTGACCCTGACCCAGACCCTGAACATAAACCTAAACCTGACCCTAACGGTGACCCTACACTGACCCTAACACTAACCCTGAAGCTGACTGTGATTCTGACCCTAACTGTAACCCTAAAGGTAACCCTGACCCTGACCCTGATATGGACCATGACACAAAACATAACAATGATTCTAACCCTACAACTAACCCATAAAACTAATGCAGACCCTGACCCTAAACCAGTGTAACCCTAATCCTCAAATTAATTCTAATTCTCACCCCAAACCCATACTTTAAACCTATCCCTGAATTTATCCCTGAATCTGACCTGACCCTTACCCTGAACTTTGCCAAAACTTGACCCTGATCCGAATTTTGACCCTAAACAGAACCCTGGCCCTGACCCTAAACTGAACCCTGGCCCTGACCCTAAACCTGACCCTAATACTTTCACTGACACTGACCATAAACCTAACTCTGACCCAGACCGTGAGCCTGACCAGAACTCTAACCCTAAAGCTAAACTAAGTCAGGACCCTAATCATAACCCAGAATCTAAACATAAAGCAGGCCTTATTCTAACCATGACCATAATCCTGAACTGGACCCTAACCATAACACTGAACATGACACCAAACCTATCCCTGACCCTGACCCTTACTCTGAAACTAACCCTAACCCTGACACTGACTGTGAGCCTGACCATAAACCTAACCCTGAACCTAACCCTAACCCTGACCCCTACACTACGCCTAACGATAACCCTGCCCCTAACAATGTCTAACCCTAACCCTGAACCTAACTATAACCCTAAAATTAACCCGGTCCTAAAACTAACTGAAAACGCTGACCCTGACTCTGACTGTGAGCCTGACCATAAACCTAACCCTAAACCTAAACCTAACCCTAACCCTAACCCTAACCCTAACCCTAACCCGTACCCTAACCTGTACCCTAACCCGTACCCTAACCCGTACCCTAACCCTAACCCGTACCCTAACCCGTACCCTAACCCTAACCCGTACCCTAACCCTAACCCGTACCCTAACCCTAACCCGTACCCTAACCCTAACCCTAACCCTAACCCTAAGCCTAACCCTAACCCTAAGCCTGACACAGTCCTAAGCCTGACCCTAACCCTAACCCTAACCCTGACCGTGACTGTGTTCCCGACCCTAACCGCAATCCTTAAGGTAACCCTATCCCTGATCTAATGCCAACCACGATCCTAAACCTAATGCTGAGGCTAAACATAAAACTAAACCCTACCCTAACCCAAAACCTAACCCTAACCTTACGGCTGTCTAACCCTAACCGAACCATAACCCTACTTCTAAACCTAATCCTAACTCCAAACCCAAACCTTTCCCCTAAATCTAATCCTGAAACTGAACCGTATATTGACCCCAATCCAAATCCTGACCCTGACCATAAACCGGACCCCGGCCCAGACCTTCACCAGATCCTGACCCTAAACCTAACCCTGACAATAGCACTGACCCAAAACTAACCCTGTCCTTGAGCTGAACGTGGACCCTAAACCAAAACCAGATCCTGACCCTAAACCTGACACTGGCTCTGAACTTCACCCTGACCCTGACCCAGACCCTGAACATAAACCTAAACCTGACCCTAACGGTGACCCTACACTGACCCTAACACTAACCCTGAAGCTGACTGTGATTCTGACCCTAACTGTAACCCTAAAGGTAACCCTGACCCTGACCCTGATATGGACCATGACACAAAACATAACAATGATTCTAACCCTACAACTAACCCATAAAACTAATGCAGACCCTGACCCTAAACCAGTATAACCCTAATCCTCAAATTAATTCTAATTCTCACCCCAAACCCATACTTTAAACCTATCCCTGAATTTATCCCTGAATCTGACCTGACCCTTACCCTGAACTTTGCCAAAACTTGACCCTGATCCGAATTTTGACCCTAAACAGAACCCTGGCCCTGACCCTAAACTGAACCCTGGCCCTGACCCTAAACCTGACCCTAATACTTTCACTGACACTGACCATAAACCTAACTCTGACCCAGACCGTGAGCCTGACCAGAACTCTAACCCTAAAGCTAAACTAAGTCAGGACCCTAATCATAACCCAGAATCTAAACATAAAGCAGGCCTTATTCTAACCATGACCATAATCCTGAACTGGACCCTAACCATAACACTGAACATGACACCAAACCTATCCCTGACCCTGACCCTTACTCTGAAACTAACCCTAAACCTGACACTGACTGTGAGCCTGACCATAAACCTAACCCTGAACCTAACCCTAACCCTGACCCCTACACTACGCCTAACGATAACCCTGCCCCTAACAATGTCTAACCCTAACCCTGAACCTAACTATAACCCTAAAATTAACCCGGTCCTAAAACTAACAGAAAACGCTGACCCTGACTCTGACTGTGAGCCTGACCATAAACCTAACCCTAAACCTAAACCTAACCCTAACCCTAACCCTAACCCTAACCCTAACCCGTACCCTAAACCGTACCCTAAACCGTACCCTAACCCGAACCCGTACCCTAACCCGTACCCTAACACTAACCCGTACCCTAACCCGTACCCTAACCCTAACCCGTACCCTAACCCTAACCCGTACCCTAACCCGTACCCTAACCCGTACCCTAACACTAACCCGTAACCTAACCCGTACCCTAACCCTAACCCGTACCCTAACCCTAACCCTAACCCTAACCCTAACCCTAAGCCTAAGCCTAACCCTAACCCTAACCCTAAGCCTGACACAGTCCTAAGCCTGACCCTAACCCTAACCCTAACCCTGACCGTGACTGTGTTCCCGACCCTAACCGCAATCCTTAAGGTAACCCTATCCCTGATCTAATGCCAACCACGATCCTAAACCTAATGCTGAGGCTAAACATAAAACTAAACCCTACCCTAACCCAAAACCTAACCCTAACCTTAAGGCTGTCTAACCCTAACCGAACCATAACCCTACTTCTAAACCTAATCCTAACTCCAAACCCAAACCTTTCCCCTAAATCTAATCCTGAAACTGAACCGTATATTGACCCCAATCCAAATCCTGACCCTGACCATAAACCGGACCCCGGCCCAGACCTTCACCAGATCCTGACCCTAAACCTAACCCTGACAATAGCACTGACCCAAAACTAACCCTGTCCTTGAGCTGAACGTGGACCCTAAACCAAAACCAGATCCTGACCCTAAACCTGACACTGGCTCTGAACTTCACCCTGACCCTGACCCAGACCCTGAACATAAACCTAAACCTGACCCTAACGGTGACCCTACACTGACCCTAACACTAACCCTGAAGCTGACTGTGATTCTGACCCTAACTGTAACCCTAAAGGTAACCCTGACCCTGACCCTGATATGGACCATGACACAAAACATAACAATGATTCTAACCCTACAACTAACCCATAAAACTAATGCAGACCCTGACCCTAAACCAGTGTAACCCTAATCCTCAAATTAATTCTAATTCTCACCCCAAACCCATACTTTAAACCTATCCCTGAATTTATCCCTGAATCTGACCTGACCCTTACCCTGAACTTTGCCAAAACTTGACCCTGATCCGAATTTTGACCCTAAACAGAACCCTGGCCCTGACCCTAAACTGAACCCTGGCCCTGACCCTAAACCTGACCCTAATACTTTCACTGACACTGACCATAAACCTAACTCTGACCCAGACCGTGAGCCTGACCAGAACTCTAACCCTAAAGCTAAACTAAGTCAGGACCCTAATCATAACCCAGAATCTAAACATAAAGCAGGCCTTATTCTAACCATGACCATAATCCTGAACTGGACCCTAACCATAACACTGAACATGACACCAAACCTATCCCTGACCCTGACCCTTACTCTGAAACTAACCCTAACCCTGACACTGACTGTGAGCCTGACCATAAACCTAACCCTGAACCTAACCCTAACCCTGACCCCTACACTACGCCTAACGATAACCCTGCCCCTAACAATGTCTAACCCTAACCCTGAACCTAACTATAACCCTAAAATTAACCCGGTCCTAAAACTAACTAAAAACGCTGACCCTGACTCTGACTGTGAGCCTGACCATAAACCTAACCCTAAACCTAAACCTAACCCTAACCCTAACCCTAACCCTAACCCTAACCCGTACCCTAACCCGTACCCTAACCCGTACCCTAACCCTAACCCGTACCCTAACCCTAACCCTAACCCTAACCCTAACCCTAACCCTAACCCTGTGAGCCTGACCATAAACCTAACCCTAACCCTAACCCTAACCCTAACCCGTACCCTAACCCGTACCCTAACCCTAACCCGTACCCTAACCCGTACCCTAACCCGTACCCTAACCCTAACCCGTAACCTAACCCTAACCCGTACCCTAACCCTAACCCTAACCCTAACCCTAACCCGTACCCTAACCCGTACCCTAACCCTAACCCGTACCCTAACCCGTACCCTAACCCTTACCCTAACCCTAACCCGTAACCTAACCCTAACCCGTACCCTAACCCTAACCCTAACCCTAACCCTAACCCTAACCCTAAGCCTAACCCTAAACCCTAACCCTAACCCTAACCCTAACCCTAACCCTAACCCTAACCCTCTAACCCTAACCCTAACCCTAACCCTAACCCTAACCCTCTAACCCTAACCATAACCCTAACCCTAACCCTAACCCTAACCCTAACCAACCCTAACCCTAACCCTAACCCTAAACCCTAACCCTAACCCTAACCCTAACCCTAACCCTAACCCTAAGCCTAACCCTAACCCTAACCCTAACCCTAAGCCTGACACAGTCCTAAGCCTGACCCTAACCCTAACCCTAACCCTGACCGTGACTGTGTTCCCGACCCTAACCGCAATCCTTAAGGTAACCCTATCCCTGATCTAATGCCAACCACGATCCTAAACATAATGCTGAGGCTAAACATAAAACTAAACCCTACCCTAACCCAAAACCTAACCCTAACCTTAAGGCTGTCTAACCCTAACCGAACCATAAACCTACTTCTAAACCTAATCCTAACTCCAAACCCAAACCTTTCCCCTAAATCTAATCCTGAAACTGAACCGTATATTGACCCCAATCCAAATCCTGACCCTGACCATAAACCGGACCCTGGCCCAGACCTTCACCAGATCCTGACCCTAAACCTAACCCTGACAATAGCACTGACCCAAAACTAACCCTGTCCTTGAGCTGAACGTGGACCCTAAACCAAAACCAGATCCTGACCCTAAACCTGACACTGGCTCTGAACTTCACCCTGACCCTGACCCAGACCCTGAACATAAACCTAAACCTGACCCTAACGGTGACCCTACACTGACCCTAACACTAACCCTGAAGCTGACTGTGATTCTGACCCTAACTGTAACCCTAAAGGTAACGCTGACCCGGACCCTGATATGGACCATGACACAAAACATAACAATGATTCTAACCCTACAACTAACCCATAAAACTAATGCAGACCCTGACCCTAAACCAGTGTAACCCTAATCCTCAAATTAATTCTAATTCTCACCCCAAACCCATACTTTAAACCTATCCCTGAATTTATCCCTGAATCTGACCTGACCCTTACCCTGAACTTTGCCAAAACTTGACCCTGATCCGAATTTTGACCCTAAACAGAACCCTGGCCCTGACCCTAAACTGAACCCTGGCCCTGACCCTAAACCTGACCCTAATACTTTCACTGACACTGACCATAAACCTAACTCTGACCCAGACCGTGAGCCTGACCAGAACTCTAACCCTAAAGCTAAACTAAGTCAGGACCCTAATCATAACCCAGAATCTAAACATAAAGCAGGCCTTATTCTAACCATGACCATAATCCTGAACTGGACCCTAACCATAACACTGAACATGACACCAAACCTATCCCTGACCCTGACCCTTACTCTGAAACTAACCCTAACCCTGACACTGACTGTGAGCCTGACCATAAACCTAACCCTGAACCTAACCCTAACCCTGACCCCTACACTACGCCTAACGATAACCCTGCCCCTAACAATGTCTAACCCTAACCCTGAACCTAACTATAACCCTAAAATTAACCCGGTCCTAAAACTAACAGAAAACGCTGACCCTGACTCTGACTGTGAGCCTGACCATAAACCTAACCCTAAACCTAAACCTAACCCTAACCCTAACCCTAACCCTAACCCTAACCCGTACCCTAACCCGTACCCTAACCCGTACCCTAACCCTAACCCGTACCCTAACCCGTACCCTAACCCTAACCCGTACCCTAACCCGTACCCTAACCCGTACCCTAACCCTAACCCGTACCCTAACCCTAACCCGTACCCTAACCCGTACCCTAACCCGTACCCTAACACTAACCCGTAACCTAACCCGTACCCTAACCCTAACCCGTACCCTAACCCTAACCCGTACCCTAACCCTAACCCTAACCCTAACCCTAACCCTAAGCCTAACCCTAACCCTAAGCCTGACACAGTCCTAAGCCTGACCCTAACCCTAACCCTAACCCTGACCGTGACTGTGTTCCCGACCCTAACCGCAATCCTTAAGGTAACCCTATCCCTGATCTAATGCCAACCACGATCCTAAACCTAATGCTGAGGCTAAACATAAAACTAAACCCTACCCTAACCCAAAACCTAACCCTAACCTTAAGGCTGTCTAACCCTAACCGAACCATAACCCTACTTCTAAACCTAATCCTAACTCCAAACCCAAACCTTTCCCCTAAATCTAATCCTGAAACTGAACCGTATATTGACCCCAATCCAAATCCTGACCCTGACCATAAACCGGACCCCGGCCCAGACCTTCACCAGATCCTGACCCTAAACCTAACCCTGACAATAGCACTGACCCAAAACTAACCCTGTCCTTGAGCTGAACGTGGACCCTAAACCAAAACCAGATCCTGACCCTAAACCTGACACTGGCTCTGAACTTCACCCTGACCCTGACCCAGACCCTGAACATAAACCTAAACCTGACCCTAACGGTGACCCTACACTGACCCTAACACTAACCCTGAAGCTGACTGTGATTCTGACCCTAACTGTAACCCTAAAGGTAACCCTGACCCTGACCCTGATATGGACCATGACACAAAACATAACAATGATTCTAACCCTACAACTAACCCATAAAACTAATGCAGACCCTGACCCTAAACCAGTGTAACCCTAATCCTCAAATTAATTCTAATTCTCACCCCAAACCCATACTTTAAACCTATCCCTGAATTTATCCCTGAATCTGACCTGACCCTTACCCTGAACTTTGCCAAAACTTGACCCTGATCCGAATTTTGACCCTAAACAGAACCCTGGCCCTGACCCTAAACTGAACCCTGGCCCTGACCCTAAACCTGACCCTAATACTTTCACTGACACTGACCATAAACCTAACTCTGACCCAGACCGTGAGCCTGACCAGAACTCTAACCCTAAAGCTAAACTAAGTCAGGACCCTAATCATAACCCAGAATCTAAACATAAAGCAGGCCTTATTCTAACCATGACCATAATCCTGAACTGGACCCTAACCATAACACTGAACATGACACCAAACCTATCCCTGACCCTGACCCTTACTCTGAAACTAACCCTAACCCTGACCCTGACTGTGAGCCTGACCATAAACCTAACCCTGAACCTAACCCTAACCCTGACCCCTACACTACGCCTAACGATAACCCTGCCCCTAACAATGTCTAACCCTAACCCTGAACCTAACTATAACCCTAAAATTAACCCGGTCCTAAAACTAACTGAAAACGCTGACCCTGACTCTGACTGTGAGCCTGACCATAAACCTAACCCTAAACCTAAACCTAACCCTAACCCTAACCCTAACCCTAACCCTAACCCTAACCCGTACCCTAACCCGTACCCTAACCCGTACCCTAACCCTAACCCGTACCCTAACCCTAACCCGTACCCTAACCCGTACCCTAACCCTACCCCTACCCTAACCCTAACCCGTACCCTAACCCTAACCCTAACCCTAACCCTAACCCTAAGCCTAACCCTAACCCTAACCCTAACCCTAAGCCTGACACAGTCCTAAGCCTGACCCTAACCCTAACCCTAACCCTGACCGTGACTGTGTTCCCGACCCTAACCGCAATCCTTAAGGTAACCCTATCCCTGATCTAATGCCAACCACGATCCTAAACCTAATGCTGAGGCTAAACATAAAACTAAACCCTACCCTAACCCAAAACCTAACCCTAACCTTAAGGCTGTCTAACCCTAACCGAACCATAACCCTACTTCTAAACCTAATCCTAACTCCAAACCCAAACCTTTCCCCTAAATCTAATCCTGAAACTGAACCGTATATTGACCCCAATCCAAATCCTGACCCTGACCATAAACCGGACCCCAGCCCAGACCTTCACCAGATCCTGACCCTAAACCTAACCCTGACAATAGCACTGACCGAAAACTAACCCTGTCCTTGAGCTGAACGTGGACCCTAAACCAAAACCAGATCCTGACCCTAAACCTGACACTGGCTCTGAACTTCACCCTGACCCTGACCCAGACCCTGAACATAAACCTAAACCTGACCCTAACGGTGACCCTACACTGACCCTAACACTAACCCTGAAGCTGACTGTGATTCTGACCCTAACTGTAACCCTAAAGGTAACCCTGACCCTGACCCTGATATGGACCATGACACAAAACATAACAATGATTCTAACCCTACAACTAACCCATAAAACTAATGCAGACCCTGACCCTAAACCAGTGTAACCCTAATCCTCAAATTAATTCTAATTCTCACCCCAAACCCATACTTTAAACCTATCCCTGAATTTATCCCTGAATCTGACCTGACCCTTACCCTGAACTTTGCCAAAACTTGACCCTGATCCGAATTTTGACCCTAAACAGAACCCTGGCCCTGACCCTAAACTGAACCCTGGCCCTGACCCTAAACCTGACCCTAATACTTTCACTGACACTGACCATAAACCTAACTCTGACCCAGACCGTGAGCCTGACCAGAACTCTAACCCTAAAGCTAAACTAAGTCAGGACCCTAATCATAACCCAGAATCTAAACATAAAGCAGGCCTTATTCTAACCATGACCATAATCCTGAACTGGACCCTAACCATAACACTGAACATGACACCAAACCTATCCCTGACCCTGACCCTTACTCTGAAACTAACCCTAACCCTGACACTGACTGTGAGACTGACCATAAACCTAACCCTGAACCTAACCCTAACCCTGACCCCTACACTACGCCTAACGATAACCCTGCCCCTAACAATGTCTAACCCTAACCCTGAACCTAACTATAACCCTAAAATTAACCCGGTCCTAAAACTAACAGAAAACGCTGACCCTGACTCTGACTGTGAGCCTGACCATAAACCTAACCCTAAACCTAAACCTAACCCTAACCCTAACCCTAACCCTAACCCTAACCCGTACCCTAACCCGTACCCTAACCCGTACCCTAACCCTAACCCGTACCCTAACCCTAACCCTAACCCTAACCCTAACCCTAACCCTAACCCTGTGAGCCTGACCATAAACCTAACCCTAACCCTAACCCTAACCCTAACCCTAACCCTAACCCCTAACCCTAACCCGTACCCTAACCCTAACCCGTAACCTAACCCTAACCCGTACCCTAACCCTAACCCTAACCCTAACCCTAACCCTAAGCCTTACCCTAAACCCTAACCCTAACCCTAACCCTAACCCTAACCCTAACCCTAACCCTCTAACCCTAACCCTAACCCTAACCCTAACCCTAACCCTCTAACCCTAACCCTAACCCTAACCCTAACCCTAACCCTAACCCTAACCAACCCTAACCCTAACCCTAACCCTAACCCTAAACCCTAACCCTAACCCT
The DNA here is from genome assembly GCF_020171115.1 of Neogale vison. Classification (NCBI taxonomy): domain Eukaryota; kingdom Metazoa; phylum Chordata; class Mammalia; order Carnivora; family Mustelidae; genus Neogale; species Neogale vison. The sequence continues at coordinate 503,437 of NW_025334901.1, read as the reverse complement.
AACCCTAACCCTAACCCTAACCCAAACCTAACCCTAACCCTAACCCTAACCCTAACCCGTACCCTAACCCGTACCCTAACCGTAACCCGTACCCTAACCCGTACCCTAACCCGTACCCTAACCCTAACCCGTACCCTAACCCGTACCCTAACCCTATCCCGTACCCTAACCCGTACCCTAAACCTAACCCTAACCCGTACCCTAACCCTAACCCGTACCCTAACCCTAACCCTAACCCTAACCCTAACCCTAAGCCTAACCCTAACCCTAACCCTAACCCTAAGCCTGACACAGTCCTAAGCCTGACCCTAACCCTAACCCTAACCCTGACCGTGACTGTGTTCCCTACCCTAACCGCAATCCTTAAGGTAACCCTATCCCTGATCTAATGCCAACCACGATCCTAAACCTAATGCTGAGGCTAAACATAAAACTAAACCCTACCCTAACCCAAAACCTAACCCTAACCTTAAGGCTGTCTAACCCTAACCGAACCATAACCCTACTTCTAAACCTAATCCTAACTCCAAACCCAAACCTTTCCCCTAAATCTAATCCTGAAACTGAACCGTATATTGACCCCAATCCAAATCCTGACCCTGACCATAAACCGGACCCCGGCCCAGACCTTCACCAGATCCTGACCCTAAACCTAACCCTGACAATAGCACTGACCCAAAACTAACCCTGTCCTTGAGCTGAACGTGGACCCTAAACCAAAACCAGATCCTGACCCTAAACCTGACACTGGCTCTGAACTTCACCCTGACCCTGACCCAGACCCTGAACATAAACCTAAACCTGACCCTAACGGTGACCCTACACTGACCCTAACACTAACCCTGAAGCTGACTGTGATTCTGACCCTAACTGTAACCCTAAAGGTAACCCTGACCCTGACCCTGATATGGACCATGACACAAAACATAACAATGATTCTAACCCTACAACTAACCCATAAAACTAATGCAGACCCTGACCCTAAACCAGTGTAACCCTAATCCTCAAATTAATTCTAATTCTCACCCCAAACCCATACTTTAAACCTATCCCTGAATTTATCCCTGAATCTGACCTGACCCTTACCCTGAACTTTGCCAAAACTTGACCCTGATCCGAATTTTGACCCTAAACAGAACCCTGGCCCTGACCCTAAACTGAACCCTGGCCCTGACCCTAAACCTGACCCTAATACTTTCACTGACACTGACCATAAACCTAACTCTGACCCAGACCGTGAGCCTGACCAGAACTCTAACCCTAAAGCTAAACTAAGTCAGGACCCTAATCATAACCCAGAATCTAAACATAAAGCAGGCCTTATTCTAACCATGACCATAATCCTGAACTGGACCCTAACCATAACACTGAACATGACACCAAACCTATCCCTGACCCTGACCCTTACTCTGAAACTAACCCTAACCCTGACACTGACTGTGAGCCTGACCATAAACCTAACCCTGAACCTAACCCTAACCCTGACCCCTACACTACGCCTAACGATAACCCTGCCCCTAACAATGTCTAACCCTAACCCTGAACCTAACTATTACCCTAAAATTAACCCGGTCCTAAAACTAACTGAAAAACTGACCCTGACTCTGACTGTGAGCCTGACCATAAACCTAACCCTAAACCTAAACCTAACCCTAACCCTAGCCCTAACCCTAACCCTAACCCGTAACCTAACCCGTACCCTAACCCGTACCCTAACCCTAACCCGTACCCTAATCCGTACCCTAACCCTAACCCGTACCCTAACCCTAACCCGTACCCTAACCCTAACCCGTACCCTAACCCTAACCCTAAGCCTAACCCTAACCCTAACCCTAACCCTAAGCCTGACACAGTCCTAAGCCTGACCCTAACCCTAACCCTAACCCTGACCGTGACTGTGTTCCCGACCCTAACCGCAATCCTTAAGGTAACCCTATCCCTGATCTAATGCCAACCACGATCCTAAACCTAATGCTGAGGCTAAACATAAAACTAAACCCTACCCTAACCCAAAACCTAACCCTAACCTTAAGGCTGTCTAACCCTAACCGAACCATAACCCTACTTCTAAACCTAATCCTAACTCCAAACCCAAACCTTTCCCCTAAATCTAATCCTGAAACTGAACCGTATATTGACCCCAATCCAAATCCTGACCCTGACCATAAACCGGACCCCGGCCCAGACCTTCACCAGATCCTGACCCTAAACCTAACCCTGACAATAGCACTGACCCAAAACTAACCCTGTCCTTGAGCTGAACGTGGACCCTAAACCAAAACCAGATCCTGACCCTAAACCTGACACTGGCTCTGAACTTCACCCTGACCCTGACCCAGACCCTGAACATAAACCTAAACCTGACCCTAACGGTGACCCTACACTGACCCTAACACTAACCCTGAAGCTGACTGTGATTCTGACCCTAACTGTAACCCTAAAGGTAACGCTGACCCGGACCCTGATATGGACCATGACACAAAACATAACAATGATTCTAACCCTACAACTAACCCATAAAACTAATGCAGACCCTGACCCTAAACCAGTGTAACCCTAATCCTCAAATTAATTCTAATTCTCACCCCAAACCCATACTTTAAACCTATCCCTGAATTTATCCCTGAATCTGACCTGACCCTTACCCTGAACTTTGCCAAAACTTGACCCTGATCCGAATTTTGACCCTAAACAGAACCCTGGCCCTGACCCTAAACTGAACCCTGGCCCTGACCCTAAACCTGACCCTAATACTTTCACTGACACTGACCATAAACCTAACTCTGACCCAGACCGTGAGCCTGACCAGAACTCTAACCCTAAAGCTAAACTAAGTCAGGACCCTAATCATAACCCAGAATCTAAACATAAAGCAGGCCTTATTCTAACCATGACCATAATCCTGAACTGGACCCTAACCATAACACTGAACATGACACCAAACCTATCCCTGACCCTGACCCTTACTCTGAAACTAACCCTAACCCTGACACTGACTGTGAGCCTGACCATAAACCTAACCCTGAACCTAACCCTAACCCTGACCCCTACACTACGCCTAACGATAACCCTGCCCCTAACAATGTCTAACCCTAACCCTGAACCTAACTATAACCCTAAATTTAACCCGGTCCTAAAACTAACTGAAAACGAGACCCTGACTCTGACTGTGAGCCTGACCATAAACCTAACCCTAAACCTAAACCTAACCCTAACCCTAACCCTAACCCTAACCCTAACCCGTACCCTAACCCGTACCCTAACCCTAACCCGTACCCTAACCCGTACCCTAACCCGTACCCTAACCCAAACCGTACCCTAACCCTAACCCTAACCCTAACCCTAACCCTAACCCTAAGCCTAACCCTAACCCTAACCCTAACCCTAAGCCTGACACAGTCCTAAGCCTGACCCTAACCCTAACCCTAACCCTGACCGTGACTGTGTTCCCGACCCTAACCGCAATCCTTAAGGTAACCCTATCCCTGATCTAATGCCAACCACGATCCTAAACCTAATGCTGAGGCTAAACATAAAACTAAACCCTACCCTAACCCAAAACCTAACCCTAACCTTAAGGCTGTCTAACCCTAACCGAACCATAACCCTACTTCTAAACCTAATCCTAACTCCAAACCCAAACCTTTCCCCTAAATCTAATCCTGAAACTGAACCGTATATTGACCCCAATCCAAATCCTGACCCTGACCATAAACCGGACCCCGGCCCAGACCTTCACCAGATCCTGACCCTAAACCTAACCCTGACAATAGCACTGACCCAAAACTAACCCTGTCCTTGAGCTGAACGTGGACCCTAAACCAAAACCAGATCCTGACCCTAAACCTGACACTGGCTCTGAACTTCACCCTGACCCTGACCCAGACCCTGAACATAAACCTAAACCTGACCCTAACGGTGACCCTACACTGACCCTAACACTAACCCTGAAGCTGACTGTGATTCTGACCCTAACTGTAACCCTAAAGGTAACCCTGACCCTGACCCTGATATGGACCATGACACAAAACATAACAATGATTCTAACCCTACAACTAACCCATAAAACTAATGCAGACCCTGACCCTAAACCAGTGTAACCCTAATCCTCAAATTAATTCTAATTCTCACCCCAAACCCATACTTTAAACCTATCCCTGAATTTATCCCTGAATCTGACCTGACCCTTACCCTGAACTTTGCCAAAACTTGACCCTGATCCGAATTTTGACCCTAAACAGAACCCTGGCCCTGACCCTAAACTGAACCCTGGCCCTGACCCTAAACCTGACCCTAATACTTTCACTGACACTGACCATAAACCTAACTCTGACCCAGACCGTGAGCCTGACCAGAACTCTAACCCTAAAGCTAAACTAAGTCAGGACCCTAATCATAACCCAGAATCTAAACATAAAGCAGGCCTTATTCTAACCATGACCATAATCCTGAACTGGACCCTAACCATAACACTGAACATGACACCAAACCTATCCCTGACCCTGACCCTTACTCTGAAACTAACCCTAACCCTGACACTGACTGTGAGCCTGACCATAAACCTAACCCTGAACCTAACCCTAACCCTGACCCCTACACTACGCCTAACGATAACCCTGCCCCTAACAATGTCTAACCCTAACCCTGAACCTAACTATAACCCTAAAATTAACCCGGTCCTAAAACTAACTGAAAACGCTGACCCTGACTCTGACTGTGAGCCTGACCATAAACCTAACCCTAAACCTAAACCTAACCCTAACCCTAACCCTAACCCTAAACCTAACCCGTACCCTAACCCGTACCCTAACCCGTACCCTAACCCTAACCCGTACCCTAACCCGTACCCTAACCCTAACCCGTACCCTAACCCTAACCCTAAGCCTAACCCTAACCCTAACCCTAAGCCTGACACAGTCCTAAGCCTGACCCTAACCCTAACCCTAACCCTGACCGTGACTGTGTTCCCGACCCTAACCGCAATCCTTAAGGTAACCCTATCCCTGATCTAATGCCAACCACGATCCTAAACCTAATGCTGAGGCTAAACATAAAACTAAACCCTACCCTAACCCAAAACCTAACCCTAACCTTAAGGCTGTCTAACCCTAACCGAACCATAACCCTACTTCTAAACCTAATCCTAACTCCAAACCCAAACCTTTCCCCTAAATCTAATCCTGAAACTGAACCGTATATTGACCCCAATCCAAATCCTGACCCTGACCATAAACCGGACCCCGGCCCAGACCTTCACCAGATCCTGACCCTAAACCTAACCCTGACAATAGCACTGACCCAAAACTAACCCTGTCCTTGAGCTGAACGTGGACCCTAAACCAAAACCAGATCCTGACCCTAAACCTGACACTGGCTCTGAACTTCACCCTGACCCTGACCCAGACCCTGAACATAAACCTAAACCTGACCCTAACGGTGACCCTACACTGACCCTAACACTAACCCTGAAGCTGACTGTGATTCTGACCCTAACTGTAACCCTAAAGGTAACCCTGACCCTGACCCTGATATGGACCATGACACAAAACATAACAATGATTCTAACCCTACAACTAACCCATAAAACTAATGCAGACCCTGACCCTAAACCAGTGTAACCCTAATCCTCAAATTAATTCTAATTCTCACCCCAAACCCATACTTTAAACCTATCCCTGAATTTATCCCTGAATCTGACCTGACCCTTACCCTGAACTTTGCCAAAACTTGACCCTGATCCGAATTTTGACCCTAAACAGAACCCTGGCCCTGACCCTAAACTGAACCCTGGCCCTGACCCTAAACCTGACCCTAATACTTTCACTGACACTGACCATAAACCTAACTCTGACCCAGACCGTGAGCCTGACCAGAACTCTAACCCTAAAGCTAAACTAAGTCAGGACCCTAATCATAACCCAGAATCTAAACATAAAGCAGGCCTTATTCTAACCATGACCATAATCCTGAACTGGACCCTAACCATAACACTGAACATGACACCAAACCTATCCCTGACCCTGACCCTTACTCTGAAACTAACCCTAACCCTGACACTGACTGTGAGCCTGACCATAAACCTAACCCTGAACCTAACCCTAACCCTGACCCCTACACTACGCCTAACGATAACCCTGCCCCTAACAATGTCTAACCCTAACCCTGAACCTAACTATTACCCTAAAATTAACCCGGTCCTAAAACTAACTGAAAAACTGACCCTGACTCTGACTGTGAGCCTGACCATAAACCTAAACCTAAACCTAACCCTAACCCTAACCCTAACCCTAACCCTAACCCTAACCCTAACCCTGACTCTGACTGTGAGCCTGACCATAAACCTAACCCTAAACCTAAACCTAACCCTAACCCTAACCCTAACCCTAACCCTAACCCTAACCCGTACCCTAACCCGTACCCTAACCCGTACCCTAACCCTAACCCGTACCCTAACCCGCACCCTAACCCTAACCCGTACCCTAACCCTAACCCGTACCCTAACCCTAACCCGTACCCTAACCCTAAGCCTAACCCTAACCCTAACCCTAACCCTAAGCCTGACACAGTCCTAAGCCTGACCCTAACCCTAACCCTAACCCTGACCGTGACTGTGTTCCCGACCCTAACCGCAATCCTTAAGGTAACCCTATCCCTGATCTAATGCCAACCACGATCCTAAACCTAATGCTGAGGCTAAACATAAAACTAAACCCTACCCTAACCCAAAACCTAACCCTAACCTTAAGGCTGTCTAACCCTAACCGAACCATAACCCTACTTCTAAACCTAATCCTAACTCCAAACCCAATCCTTTCCCCTAAATCTAATCCTGAAACTGAACCGTATATTGACCCCAATCCAAATCCTGACCCTGACCATAAACCGGACCCCGGCCCAGACCTTCACCAGATCCTGACCCTAAACCTAACCCTGACAATAGCACTGACCCAAAACTAACCCTGTCCTTGAGCTGAACGTGGACCCTAAACCAAAACCAGATCCTGACCCTAAACCTGACACTGGCTCTGAACTTCACCCTGACCCTGACCCAGACCCTGAACATAAACCTAAACCTGACCCTAACGGTGACCCTACACTGACCCTAACACTAACCCTGAAGCTGACTGTGATTCTGACCCTAACTGTAACCCTAAAGGTAACCCTGACCCTGACCCTGATATGGACCATGACACAAAACATAACAATGATTCTAACCCTACAACTAACCCATAAAACTAATGCAGACCCTGACCCTAAACCAGTGTAACCCTAATCCTCAAATTAATTCTAATTCTCACCCCAAACCCATACTTTAAACCTATCCCTGAATTTATCCCTGAATCTGACCTGACCCTTACCCTGAACTTTGCCAAAACTTGACCCTGATCCGAATTTTGACCCTAAACAGAACCCTGGCCCTGACCCTAAACTGAACCCTGGCCCTGACCCTAAACCTGACCCTAATACTTTCACTGACACTGACCATAAACCTAACTCTGACCCAGACCGTGAGCCTGACCAGAACTCTAACCCTAAAGCTAAACTAAGTCAGGACCCTAATCATAACCCAGAATCTAAACATAAAGCAGGCCTTATTCTAACCATGACCATAATCCTGAACTGGACCCTAACCATAACACTGAACATGACACCAAACCTATCCCTGACCCTGACCCTTACTCTGAAACTAACCCTAACCCTGACACTGACTGTGAGCCTGACCATAAACCTAACCCTGAACCTAACCCTAACCCTGACCCCTACACTACGCCTAACGATAACCCTGCCCCTAACAATGTCTAACCCTAACCCTGAACCTAACTATAACCCTAAAATTAACCCGGTCCTAAAACTAACTGAAAACGCTGACCCTGAATCTGACTGTGAGCCTGACCATAAACCTAACCCTAAACCTAAACCTAACCCTAATACTAACCCTAACCCGTACCCTAACCCGTACCCTAACCCGTACCCTAACCCTAACCCGTACCCTAACCCGTACCCTAACCCTAACCCGTACCCTAACCCGTACCCTAACCCGTACCCTAACCCTAACCCGTACCCTAACCCTAACCCTAACCCTAACCCTAACCCTAAGCCTAACCCTAACCCTAACCCTAACCCTAAGCCTGACACAGTCCTAAGCCTGACCCTAACCCTAACCCTAACCCTGACCGTGACTGTGTTCCCGACCCTAACCGCAATCCTTAAGGTAACCCTATCCCTGATCTAATGCCAACCACGATCCTAAACCTAATGCTGAGGCTAAACATAAAACTAAACCCTACCCTAACCCAAAACCTAACCCTAACCTTAAGGCTGTCTAACCCTAACCGAACCATAACCCTACTTCTAAACCTAATCCTAACTCCAAACCCAAACCTTTCCCCTAAATCTAATCCTGAAACTGAACCGTATATTGACCCCAATCCAAATCCTGACCCTGACCATAAACCGGACCCCGGCCCAGACCTTCACCAGATCCTGACCCTAAACCTAACCCTGACAATAGCACTGACCCAAAACTAACCCTGTCCTTGAGCTGAACGTGGACCCTAAACCAAAACCAGATCCTGACCCTAAACCTGACACTGGCTCTGAACTTCACCCTGACCCTGACCCAGACCCTGAACATAAACCTAAACCTGACCCTAACGGTGACCCTACACTGACCCTAACACTAACCCTGAAGCTGACTGTGATTCTGACCCTAACTGTAACCCTAAAGGTAACCCTGACCCTGACCCTGATATGGACCATGACACAAAACATAACAATGATTCTAACCCTACAACTAACCCATAAAACTAATGCAGACCCTGACCCTAAACCAGTGTAACCCTAATCCTCAAATTAATTCTAATTCTCACCCCAAACCCATACTTTAAACCTATCCCTGAATTTATCCCTGAATCTGACCTGACCCTTACCCTGAACTTTGCCAAAACTTGACCCTGATCCGAATTTTGACCCTAAACAGAACCCTGGCCCTGACCCTAAACTGAACCCTGGCCCTGACCCTAAACCTGACCCTAATACTTTCACTGACACTGACCATAAACCTAACTCTGACCCAGACCGTGAGCCTGACCAGAACTCTAACCCTAAAGCTAAACTAAGTCAGGACCCTAATCATAACCCAGAATCTAAACATAAAGCAGGCCTTATTCTAACCATGACCATAATCCTGAACTGGACCCTAACCATAACACTGAACATGACACCAAACCTATCCCTGACCCTGACCCTTACTCTGAAACTAACCCTAACCCTGACACTGACTGTGAGCCTGACCATAAACCTAACCCTGAACCTAACCCTAACCCTGACCCCTACACTACGCCTAACGATAACCCTGCCCCTAACAATGTCTAACCCTAACCCTGAACCTAACTATAACCCTAAAATTAACCCGGTCCTAAAACTAACTGAAAACGCTGACCCTGACTCTGACTGTGAGCCTGACCATAAACCTAACCCTAAACCTAAACCTAACCCTAACCCTAACCCTAACCCTAACCCTAACCCGTACCCTAACCCGTACCCTAACCCGTACCCTAACCCGTACCCTAACCCTAACCCGTACCCTAACCCTAACCCTAACCCTAACCCTAAGCCTAACCCTAACCCTAACCCTAAGCCTGACACAGTCCTAAGCCTGACCCTAACCCTAACCCTAACCCTGACCGTGACTGTGTTCCCGACCCTAACCGCAATCCTTAAGGTAACCCTATCCCTGATCTAATGCCAACCACGATCCTAAACCTAATGCTGAGGCTAAACATAAAACTAAACCCTACCCTAACCCAAAACCTAACCCTAACCTTAAGGCTGTCTAACCCTAACCGAACCATAACCCTACTTCTAAACCTAATCCTAACTCCAAACCCAAACCTTTCCCCTAAATCTAATCCTGAAACTGAACCGTATATTGACCCCAATCCAAATCCTGACCCTGACCATAAACCGGACCCCGGCCCAGACCTTCACCAGATCCTGACCCTAAACCTAACCCTGACAATAGCACTGACCCAAAACTAACCCTGTCCTTGAGCTGAACGTGGACCCTAAACCAAAACCAGATCCTGACCCTAAACCTGACACTGGCTCTGAACTTCACCCTGACCCTGACCCAGACCCTGAACATAAACCTAAACCTGACCCTAACGGTGACCCTACACTGACCCTAACACTAACCCTGAAGCTGACTGTGATTCTGACCCTAACTGTAACCCTAAAGGTAACCCTGACCCTGACCCTGATATGGACCATGACACAAAACATAACAATGATTCTAACCCTACAACTAACCCATAAAACTAATGCAGACCCTGACCCTAAACCAGTGTAACCCTAATCCTCAAATTAATTCTAATTCTCACCCCAAACCCATACTTTAAACCTATCCCTGAATTTATCCCTGAATCTGACCTGACCCTTACCCTGAACTTTGCCAAAACTTGACCCTGATCCGAATTTTGACCCTAAACAGAACCCTGGCCCTGACCCTAAACTGAACCCTGGCCCTGACCCTAAACCTGACCCTAATACTTTCACTGACACTGACCATAAACCTAACTCTGACCCAGACCGTGAGCCTGACCAGAACTCTAACCCTAAAGCTAAACTAAGTCAGGACCCTAATCATAACCCAGAATCTAAACATAAAGCAGGCCTTATTCTAACCATGACCATAATCCTGAACTGGACCCTAACCATAACACTGAACATGACACCAAACCTATCCCTGACCCTGACCCTTACTCTGAAACTAACCCTAACCCTGACACTGACTGTGAGCCTGACCATAAACCTATCCCTGAACCTAACCCTAACCCTGACCCCTACACTACGCCTAACGATAACCCTGCCCCTAACAATGTCTAACCCTAACCCTGAACCTAACTATAACCCTAAAATTAACCCGGTCCTAAAACTAACTGAAAAACTGACCCTGACTCTGACTGTGAGCCTGACCATAAACCTAAACCTAAACCTAAACCTAACCCTAACCCTAACCCTAACCCTAACCCTAACCCTAACCCTGACTCTGACTGTGAGCCTGACCATAAACCTAACCCTAAACCTAAACCTAACCCTAACCCTAACCCTAACCCTAACCCTAACCCGTACCCTAACCCGTACCCTAACCCGTACCCTAACCCTAACCCGTACCCTAACCCGCACCCTAACCCTAACCCGTACCCTAACCCTAACCCGTACCCTAACCCTAACCCGTACCCTAACCCTAAGCCTAACCCTAACCCTAACCCTAACCCTAAGCCTGACACAGTCCTAAGCCTGACCCTAACCCTAACCCTAACCCTGACCGTGACTGTGTTCCCGACCCTAACCGCAATCCTTAAGGTAACCCTATCCCTGATCTAATGCCAACCACGATCCTAAACCTAATGCTGAGGCTAAACATAAAACTAAACCCTACCCTAACCCAAAACCTAACCCTAACCTTAAGGCTGTCTAACCCTAACCGAACCATAACCCTACTTCTAAACCTAATCCTAACTCCAAACCCAAACCTTTCCCCTAAATCTAATCCTGAAACTGAACCGTATATTGACCCCAATCCAAATCCTGACCCTGACCATAAACCGGACCCCGGCCCAGACCTTCACCAGATCCTGACCCTAAACCTAACCCTGACAATAGCACTGACCCAAAACTAACCCTGTCCTTGAGCTGAACGTGGACCCTAAACCAAAACCAGATCCTGACCCTAAACCTGACACTGGCTCTGAACTTCACCCTGACCCTGACCCAGACCCTGAACATAAACCTAAACCTGACCCTAACGGTGACCCTACACTGACCCTAACACTAACCCTGAAGCTGACTGTGATTCTGACCCTAACTGTAACCCTAAAGGTAACCCTGACCCTGACCCTGATATGGACCATGACACAAAACATAACAATGATTCTAACCCTACAACTAACCCATAAAACTAATGCAGACCCTGACCCTAAACCAGTGTAACCCTAATCCTCAAATTAATTCTAATTCTCACCCCAAACCCATACTTTAAACCTATCCCTGAATTTATCCCTGAATCTGACCTGACCCTTACCCTGAACTTTGCCAAAACTTGACCCTGATCCGAATTTTGTCCCTAAACAGAACCCTGGCCCTGACCCTAAACTGAACCCTGGCCCTGACCCTAAACCTGACCCTAATACTTTCACTGACACTGACCATAAACCTAACTCTGACCCAGACCGTGAGCCTGACCAGAACTCTAACCCTAAAGCTAAACTAAGTCAGGACCCTAATCATAACCCAGAATCTAAACATAAAGCAGGCCTTATTCTAACCATGACCATAATCCTGAACTGGACCCTAACCATAACACTGAACATGACACCAAACCTATCCCTGACCCTGACCCTTACTCTGAAACTAACCCTAACCCTGACACTGACTGTGAGCCTGACCATAAACCTAACCCTGAACCTAACCCTAACCCTGACCCCTACACTACGCCTAACGATAACCCTGCCCCTAACAATGTCTAACCCTAACCCTGAACCTAACTATAACCCTAAAATTAACCCGGTCCTAAAACTAACTGAAAACGCTGACCCTGACTCTGACTGTGAGCCTGACCATAAACCTAACCCTAAACCTAAACCTAACCCTAACCCTAACCCTAACCCTAACCCTAACCCGTACCCTAACCCGTACCCTAACCCGTACCCTAACCCTAACCCGTACCCTAACCCGCACCCTAACCCTAACCCGTACCCTAACCCTAACCCGTACCCTAACCCTAACCCGTACCCTAACCCTAAGCCTAACCCTAACCCTAACCCTAACCCTAAGCCTGACACAGTCCTAAGCCTGACCCTAACCCTAACCCTAACCCTGACCGTGACTGTGTTCCCGACCCTAACCGCAATCCTTAAGGTAACCCTATCCCTGATCTAATGCCAACCACGATCCTAAACCTAATGCTGAGGCTAAACATAAAACTAAACCCTACCCTAACCCAAAACCTAACCCTAACCTTAAGGCTGTCTAACCCTAACCGAACCATAACCCTACTTCTAAACCTAATCCTAACTCCAAACCCAAACCTTTCCCCTAAATCTAATCCTGAAACTGAACCGTATATTGACCCCAATCCAAATCCTGACCCTGACCATAAACCGGACCCCGGCCCAGACCTTCACCAGATCCTGACCCTAAACCTAACCCTGACAATAGCACTGACCCAAAACTAACCCTGTCCTTGAGCTGAACGTGGACCCTAAACCAAAACCAGATCCTGACCCTAAACCTGACACTGGCTCTGAACTTCACCCTGACCCTGACCCAGACCCTGAACATAAACCTAAACCTGACCCTAACGGTGACCCTACACTGACCCTAACACTAACCCTGAAGCTGACTGTGATTCTGACCCTAACTGTAACCCTAAAGGTAACCCTGACCCTGACCCTGATATGGACCATGACACAAAACATAACAATGATTCTAACCCTACAACTAACCCATAAAACTAATGCAGACCCTGACCCTAAACCAGTGTAACCCTAATCCTCAAATTAATTCTAATTCTCACCCCAAACCCATACTTTAAACCTATCCCTGAATTTATCCCTGAATCTGACCTGACCCTTACCCTGAACTTTGCCAAAACTTGACCCTGATCCGAATTTTGTCCCTAAACAGAACCCTGGCCCTGACCCTAAACTGAACCCTGGCCCTGACCCTAAACCTGACCCTAATACTTTCACTGACACTGACCATAAACCTAACTCTGACCCAGACCGTGAGCCTGACCAGAACTCTAACCCTAAAGCTAAACTAAGTCAGGACCCTAATCATAACCCAGAATCTAAACATAAAGCAGGCCTTATTCTAACCATGACCATAATCCTGAACTGGACCCTAACCATAACACTGAACATGACACCAAACCTATCCCTGACCCTGACCCTTACTCTGAAACTAACCCTAACCCTGACACTGACTGTGAGCCTGACCATAAACCTAACCCTGAACCTAACCCTAACCCTGACCCCTACACTACGCCTAACGATAACCCTGCCCCTAACAATGTCTAACCCTAACCCTGAACCTAACTATAACCCTAAAATTAACCCGGTCCTAAAACTAACTGAAAACGCTGACCCTGACTCTGACTGTGAGCCTGACCATAAACCTAACCCTAAACCTAAACCTAACCCTAACCCTAACCCTAACCCTAACCCGTACCCTAACCCGTACCCTAACCCGTACCCTAACCCTAACCCGTACCCTAACCCGTACCCTAACCCGTACCCTAACCCTAACCCGTACCCTAACCCGTACCCTAACCCGTACCCTAACCCTAACCCTACCCTACAACTTCTAACCTAACCCTAACCCTAACCCGTACCCTAACCCGTACCCTAACCCGTACCCTAACCCTAACCCGTACCCTAACCCTAACCCTAACCCTAACCCTAAGCCTAACCCTAACCCTAACCCTAACCCTAAGCCTGACACAGTCCTAAGCCTGACCCTAACCCTAACCCTAACCCTGACCGTGACTGTGTTCCCGACCCTAACCGCAATCCTTAAGGTAACCCTATCCCTGATCTAATGCCAACCACGATCCTAAACCTAATGCTGAGGCTAAACATAAAACTAAACCCTACCCTAACCCAAAACCTAACCTAACACTAACCCTGAAGCTGACTGTGATTCTGACCCTAACTGTAACCCTAAAGGTAACCCTGACCCTGACCCTGATATGGACCATGACACAAAACATAACAATGATTCTAACCCTACAACTAACCCATAAAACTAATGCAGACCCTGACCCTAAACCAGTGTAACCCTAATCCTCAAATTAATTCTAATTCTCACCCCAAACCCATACTTTAAACCTATCCCTGAATTTATCCCTGAATCTGACCTGACCCTTACCCTGAACTTTGCCAAAACTTGACCCTGATCCGAATTTTGACCCTAAACAGAACCCTGGCCCTGACCCTAAACTGAACCCTGGCCCTGACCCTAAACCTGACCCTAATACTTTCACTGACACTGACCATAAACCTAACTCTGACCCAGACCGTGAGCCTGACCAGAACTCTAACCCTAAAGCTAAACTAAGTCAGGACCCTAATCATAACCCAGAATCTAAACATAAAGCAGGCCTTATTCTAACCATGACCATAATCCTGAACTGGACCCTAACCATAACACTGAACATGACACCAAACCTATCCCTGACCCTGACCCTTACTCTGAAACTAACCCTAACCCTGACACTGACTGTGAGCCTGACCATAAACCTAACCCTGAACCTAACCCTAACCCTGACCCCTACACTACGCCTAACGATAACCCTGCCCCTAACAATGTCTAACCCTAACCCTGAACCTAACTATAACCCTAAAATTAACCCGGTCCTAAAACTAACTGAAAACGCTGACCCTGACTCTGACTGTGAGCCTGACCATAAACCTAACCCTAAACCTAAACCTAACCCTAACCCTAAACCTAACCCTAACCCTAACCCTAACCCTAACCCGTACCCTAACCCGTACCCTAACCCTAACCCGTACCCTAACCCGTACCCTAACCCTAACCCGTACCCTAACCCGTACCCTAACCCTAACCCGTACCCTAACCCTAACCCGTACCCTAACCCTAACCCTAACCCTAACCCTAACCCTAACCCTAAGCCTAACCCTAACCCTAACCCTAACCCTAAGCCTGACACAGTCCTAAGCCTGACCCTAACCCTAACCCTAACCCTGACCGTGACTGTGTTCCCGACCCTAACCGCAATCCTTAAGGTAACCCTATCCCTGATCTAATGCCAACCACGATCCTAAACCTAATGCTGAGGCTAAACATAAAACTAAACCCTACCCTAACCCAAAACCTAACCCTAACCTTAAGGCTGTCTAACCCTAACCGAACCATAACCCTACTTCTAAACCTAATCCTAACTCCAAACCCAAACCTTTCCCCTAAATCTAATCCTGAAACTGAACCGTATATTGACCCCAATCCAAATCCTGACCCTGACCATAAACCGGACCCCGGCCCAGACCTTCACCAGATCCTGACCCTAAACCTAACCCTGACAATAGCACTGACCCAAAACTAACCCTGTCCTTGAGCTGAACGTGGACCCTAAACCAAAACCAGATCCTGACCCTAAACCTGACACTGGCTCTGAACTTCACCCTGACCCTGACCCAGACCCTGAACATAAACCTAAACCTGACCCTAACGGTGACCCTACACTGACCCTAACACTAACCCTGAAGCTGACTGTGATTCTGACCCTAACTGTAACCCTAAAGGTAACCCTGACCCTGACCCTGATATGGACCATGACACAAAACATAACAATGATTCTAACCCTACAACTAACCCATAAAACTAATGCAGACCCTGACCCTAAACCAGTGTAACCCTAATCCTCAAATTAATTCTAATTCTCACCCCAAACCCATACTTTAAACCTATCCCTGAATTTATCCCTGAATCTGACCTGACCCTTACCCTGAACTTTGCCAAAACTTGACCCTGATCCGAATTTTGACCCTAAACAGAACCCTGGCCCTGACCCTAAACTGAACCCTGGCCCTGACCCTAAACCTGACCCTAATACTTTCACTGACACTGACCATAAACCTAACTCTGACCCAGACCGTGAGCCTGACCAGAACTCTAACCCTAAAGCTAAACTAAGTCAGGACCCTAATCATAACCCAGAATCTAAACATAAAGCAGGCCTTATTCTAACCATGACCATAATCCTGAACTGGACCCTAACCATAACACTGAACATGACACCAAACCTATCCCTGACCCTGACCCTTACTCTGAAACTAACCCTAACCCTGACACTGACTGTGAGCCTGACCATAAACCTAACCCTGAACCTAACCCTAACCCTGACCCCTACACTACGCCTAACGATAACCCTGCCCCTAACAATGTCTAACCCTAACCCTGAACCTAACTATAACCCTAAAATTAACCCGGTCCTAAAACTAACTGAAAACGCTGACCCTGACTCTGACTGTGAGCCTGACCATAAACCTAACCCTAAACCTAAACCTAACCCTAACCCTAACCCTAACCCTAACCCTAACCCGTACCCTAACCTGTACCCTAACCCGTACCCTAACCCGTACCCTAACCCTAACCCGTACCCTAACCCGTACCCTAACCCTAACCCGTACCCTAACCCTAACCCGTACCCTAACCCTAACCCGTACCCTAACCCTAACCCTAACCCTAAGCCTAACCCTAACCCTAACCCTAAGCCTGACACAGTCCTAAGCCTGACCCTAACCCTAACCCTAACCCTGACCGTGACTGTGTTCCCGACCCTAACCGCAATCCTTAAGGTAACCCTATCCCTGATCTAATGCCAACCACGATCCTAAACCTAATGCTGAGGCTAAACATAAAACTAAACCCTACCCTAACCCAAA
This sequence comes from Neogale vison, assembly GCF_020171115.1. Lineage (NCBI taxonomy): Eukaryota > Metazoa > Chordata > Mammalia > Carnivora > Mustelidae > Neogale > Neogale vison. Next base: position 485,966 of record NW_025334901.1, on the reverse strand, counting down.
ACCTAACCCTAACCTTAAGGCTGTCTAACCCTAACCGAACCATAACCCTACTTCTAAACCTAATCCTAACTCCAAACCCAAACCTTTCCCCTAAATCTAATCCTGAAACTGAACCGTATATTGACCCCAATCCAAATCCTGACCCTGACCATAAACCGGACCCCGGCCCAGACCTTCACCAGATCCTGACCCTAAACCTAACCCTGACAATAGCACTGACCCAAAACTAACCCTGTCCTTGAGCTGAACGTGGACCCTAAACCAAAACCAGATCCTGACCCTAAACCTGACACTGGCTCTGAACTTCACCCTGACCCTGACCCAGACCCTGAACATAAACCTAAACCTGACCCTAACGGTGACCCTACACTGACCCTAACACTAACCCTGAAGCTGACTGTGATTCTGACCCTAACTGTAACCCTAAAGGTAACCCTGACCCTGACCCTGATATGGACCATGACACAAAACATAACAATGATTCTAACCCTACAACTAACCCATAAAACTAATGCAGACCCTGACCCTAAACCAGTGTAACCCTAATCCTCAAATTAATTCTAATTCTCACCCCAAACCCATACTTTAAACCTATCCCTGAATTTATCCCTGAATCTGACCTGACCCTTACCCTGAACTTTGCCAAAACTTGACCCTGATCCGAATTTTGACCCTAAACAGAACCCTGGCCCTGACCCTAAACTGAACCCTGGCCCTGACCCTAAACCTGACCCTAATACTTTCACTGACACTGACCATAAACCTAACTCTGACCCAGACCGTGAGCCTGACCAGAACTCTAACCCTAAAGCTAAACTAAGTCAGGACCCTAATCATAACCCAGAATCTAAACATAAAGCAGGCCTTATTCTAACCATGACCATAATCCTGAACTGGACCCTAACCATAACACTGAACATGACACCAAACCTATCCCTGACCCTGACCCTTACTCTGAAACTAACCCTAACCCTGACACTGACTGTGAGCCTGACCATAAACCTAACCCTGAACCTAACCCTAACCCTGACCCCTACAGTACGCCTAACGATAACCCTGCCCCTAACAATGTCTAACCCTAACCCTGAACCTAACTATAACCCTAAAATTAACCCGGTCCTAAAACTAACTGAAAACGCTGACCCTGACTCTGACTGTGAGCCTGACCATAAACCTAACCCTAAACCTAAACCTAACCCTAACCCTAACCCTAACCCTAACCCGTACCCTAACCCGTACCCTAACCCGTACCCTAACCCTAACCCTAAGCCTAACCCTAACCCTAACCCTAACCCTAAGCCTGACACAGTCCTAAGCCTGACCCTAACCCTAACCCTAACCCTGACCGTGACTGTGTTCCCGACCCTAACCGCAATCCTTTAGGTAACCCTATCCCTGATCTAATGCCAACCACGATCCTAAACCTAATGCTGAGGCTAAACATAAAACTAAACCCTACCCTAACCCAAAACCTAACCTAACACTAACCCTGAAGCTGACTGTGATTCTGACCCTAACTGTAACCCTAAAGGTAACCCTGACCCTGACCCTGATATGGACCATGACACAAAACCTAACAATGATTCTAACCCTACAACTAACCCATAAAACTAATGCAGACCCTGACCCTAAACCAGTGTAACCCTAATCCTCAAATTAATTCTAATTCTCACCCCAAACCCATACTTTAAACCTATCCCTGAATTTATCCCTGAATCTGACCTGACCCTTACCCTGAACTTTGCCAAAACTTGACCCTGATCCGAATTTTGACCCTAAACAGAACCCTGGCCCTGACCCTAAACTGAACCCTGGCCCTGACCCTAAACCTGACCCTAATACTTTCACTGACACTGACCATAAACCTAACTCTGACCCAGACCGTGAGCCTGACCAGAACTCTAACCCTAAAGCTAAACTAAGTCAGGACCCTAATCATAACCCAGAATCTAAACATAAAGCAGGCCTTATTCTAACCATGACCATAATCCTGAACTGGACCCTAACCATAACACTGAACATGACACCAAACCTATCCCTGACCCTGACCCTTACTCTGAAACTAACCCTAACCCTGACACTGACTGTGAGCCTGACCATAAACCTAACCCTGAACCTAACCCTAACCCTGACCCCTACACTACGCCTAACGATAACCCTGCCCCTAACAATGTCTAACCCTAACCCTGAACCTAACTATAACCCTAAAATTAACCCGGTCCTAAAACTAACTGAAAACGCTGACCCTGACTCTGACTGTGAGCCTGACCATAAACCTAACCCTAAACCTAAACCTAACCCTAACCCTAAACCTAACCCTAACCCTAACCCTAACCCTAACCCGTACCCTAACCCGTACCCTAACCCTAACCCGTACCCTAACCCGTACCCTAACCCTAACCCGTACCCTAACCCGTACCCTAACCCTAACCCGTACCCTAACCCTAACCCGTACCCTAACCCGTACCCTAACCCGTACCCTAACCCTAACCCGTACCCTAACCCGTACCCTAACCCTAACCCTAAGCCTGACACAGTCCTAAGCCTGACCCTAACCCTAACCCTAACCCTGACCGTGACTGTGTTCCCGACCCTAACCGCAATCCTTAAGGTAACCCTATCCCTGATCTAATGCCAACCACGATCCTAAACCTAATGCTGAGGCTAAACATAAAACTAAACCCTACCCTAACCCAAAACCTAACCCTAACCTTAAGGCTGTCTAACCCTAACCGAACCATAACCCTACTTCTAAACCTAATCCTAACTCCAAACCCAAACCTTTCCCCTAAATCTAATCCTGAAACTGAACCGTATATTGACCCCAATCCAAATCCTGACCCTGACCATAAACCGGACCCCGGCCCAGACCTTCACCAGATCCTGACCCTAAACCTAACCCTGACAATAGCACTGACCCAAAACTAACCCTGTCCTTGAGCTGAACGTGGACCCTAAACCAAAACCAGATCCTGACCCTAAACCTGACACTGGCTCTGAACTTCACCCTGACCCTGACCCAGACCCTGAACATAAACCTAAACCTGACCCTAACGGTGACCCTACACTGACCCTAACACTAACCCTGAAGCTGACTGTGATTCTGACCCTAACTGTAACCCTAAAGGTAACCCTGACCCTGACCCTGATATGGACCATGACACAAAACATAACAATGATTCTAACCCTACAACTAACCCATAAAACTAATGCAGACCCTGACCCTAAACCAGTGTAACCCTAATCCTCAAATTAATTCTAATTCTCACCCCAAACCCATACTTTAAACCTATCCCTGAATTTATCCCTGAATCTGACCTGACCCTTACCCTGAACTTTGCCAAAACTTGACCCTGATCCGAATTTTGACCCTAAACAGAACCCTGGCCCTGACCCTAAACTGAACCCTGGCCCTGACCCTAAACCTGACCCTAATACTTTCACTGACACTGACCATAAACCTAACTCTGACCCAGACCGTGAGCCTGACCAGAACTCTAACCCTAAAGCTAAACTAAGTCAGGACCCTAATCATAACCCAGAATCTAAACATAAAGCAGGCCTTATTCTAACCATGACCATAATCCTGAACTGGACCCTAACCATAACACTGAACATGACACCAAACCTATCCCTGACCCTGACCCTTACTCTGAAACTAACCCTAACCCTGACACTGACTGTGAGCCTGACCATAAACCTAACCCTGAACCTAACCCTAACCCTGACCCCTACACTACGCCTAACGATAACCCTGCCCCTAACAATGTCTAACCCTAACCCTGAACCTAACTATAACCCTAAAATTAACCCGGTCCTAAAACTAACTGAAAACGCTGACCCTGACTCTGACTGTGAGCCTGACCATAAACCTAACCCTAAACCTAAACCTAACCCTAACCCTAACCCTAACCCTAACCCTAACCCTAACCCGTACCCTAACCTGTACCCTAACCCGTACCCTAACCCGTACCCTAACCCTAACCCGTACCCTAACCCGTACCCTAACCCTAACCCGTACCCTAACCCTAACCCGTACCCTAACCCTAACCCTAACCCTAACCCTAACCCTAACCCTAAGCCTAACCCTAACCCTAACCCTAACCCTAAGCCTGACACAGTCCTAAGCCTGACCCTAACCCTAACCCTAACCCTGACCGTGACTGTGTTCCCGACCCTAACCGCAATCCTTAAGGTAACCCTATCCCTGATCTAATGCCAACCACGATCCTAAACCTAATGCTGAGGCTAAACATAAAACTAAACCCTACCCTAACCCAAAACCTAACCCTAACCTTAAGGCTGTCTAACCCTAACTGAACCATAACCCTACTTCTAAACCTAATCCTAACTCCAAACCCAAACCTTTCCCCTAAATCTAATCCTGAAACTGAACCGTATATTGACCCCAATCCAAATCCTGACCCTGACCATAAACCGGACCCCGGCCCAGACCTTCACCAGATCCTGACCCTAAACCTAACCCTGACAATAGCACTGACCCAAAACTAACCCTGTCCTTGAGCTGAACGTGGACCCTAAACCAAAACCAGATCCTGACCCTAAACCTGACACTGGCTCTGAACTTCACCCTGACCCTGACCCAGACCCTGAACATAAACCTAAACCTGACCCTAACGGTGACCCTACACTGACCCTAACACTAACCCTGAAGCTGACTGTGATTCTGACCCTAACTGTAACCCTAAAGGTAACCCTGACCCTGACCCTGATATGGACCATGACACAAAACATAACAATGATTCTAACCCTACAACTAACCCATAAAACTAATGCAGACCCTGACCCTAAACCAGTGTAACCCTAATCCTCAAATTAATTCTAATTCTCACCCCAAACCCATACTTTAAACCTATCCCTGAATTTATCCCTGAATCTGACCTGACCCTTACCCTGAACTTTGCCAAAACTTGACCCTGATCCGAATTTTGACCCTAAACAGAACCCTGGCCCTGACCCTAAACTGAACCCTGGCCCTGACCCTAAACCTGACCCTAATACTTTCACTGACACTGACCATAAACCTAACTCTGACCCAGACCGTGAGCCTGAACAGAACTCTAACCCTAAAGCTAAACTAAGTCAGGACCCTAATCATAACCCAGAATCTAAACATAAAGCAGGCCTTATTCTAACCATGACCATAATCCTGAACTGGACCCTAACCATAACACTGAACATGACACCAAACCTATCCCTGACCCTGACCCTTACTCTGAAACTAACCCTAACCCTGACACTGACTGTGAGCCTGACCATAAACCTAACCCTGAACCTAACCCTAACCCTGACCCCTACACTACGCCTAACGATAACCCTGCCCCTAACAATGTCTAACCCTAACCCTGAACCTAACTATAACCCTAAAATTAACCCGGTCCTAAAACTAACTGAAAACGCTGACCCTGACTCTGACTGTGAGCCTGACCATAAACCTAACCCTAAACCTAAACCTAACCCTAACCCTAACCCTAACCCTAACCCTAACCCTAACCCGTACCCTAACCTGTACCCTAACCCGTACCCTAACCCGTACCCTAACCCTAACCCGTACCCTAACCCGTACCCTAACCCTAACCCGTACCCTAACCCTAACCCGTACCCTAACCCTAACCCGTACCCTAACCCTAACCCTAACCCTAAGCCTAACCCTAACCCTAACCCTAACCCTAAGCCTGACACAGTCCTAAGCCTGACCCTAACCCTAACCCTAACCCTGACCGTGACTGTGTTCCCGACCCTAACCGCAATCCTTAAGGTAACCCTATCCCTGATCTAATGCCAACCACGATCCTAAACCTAATGCTGAGGCTAAACATAAAACTAAACCCTACCCTAACCCAAAACCTAACCCTAACCTTAAGGCTGTCTAACCCTAACCGAACCATAACCCTACTTCTAAACCTAATCCTAACTCCAAACCCAAACCTTTCCCCTAAATCTAATCCTGAAACTGAACCGTATATTGACCCCAATCCAAATCCTGACCCTGACCATAAACCGGACCCCGGCCCAGACCTTCACCAGATCCTGACCCTAAACCTAACCCTGACAATAGCACTGACCCAAAACTAACCCTGTCCTTGAGCTGAACGTGGACCCTAAACCAAAACCAGATCCTGACCCTAAACCTGACACTGGCTCTGAACTTCACCCTGACCCTGACCCAGACCCTGAACATAAACCTAAACCTGACCCTAACGGTGACCCTACACTGACCCTAACACTAACCCTGAAGCTGACTGTGATTCTGACCCTAACTGTAACCCTAAAGGTAACCCTGACCCTGACCCTGATATGGACCATGACACAAAACATAACAATGATTCTAACCCTACAACTAACCCATAAAACTAATGCAGACCCTGACCCTAAACCAGTGTAACCCTAATCCTCAAATTAATTCTAATTCTCACCCCAAACCCATACTTTAAACCTATCCCTGAATTTATCCCTGAATCTGACCTGACCCTTACCCTGAACTTTGCCAAAACTTGACCCTGATCCGAATTTTGACCCTAAACAGAACCCTGGCCCTGACCCTAAACTGAACCCTGGCCCTGACCCTAAACCTGACCCTAATACTTTCACTGACACTGACCATAAACCTAACTCTGACCCAGACCGTGAGCCTGACCAGAACTCTAACCCTAAAGCTAAACTAAGTCAGGACCCTAATCATAACCCAGAATCTAAACATAAAGCAGGCCTTATTCTAACAATGACCATAATCCTGAACTGGACCCTAACCATAACACTGAACATGACACCAAACCTATCCCTGACCCTGACCCTTACTCTGAAACTAACCCTAACCCTGACACTGACTGTGAGCCTGACCATAAACCTAACCCTGAACCTAACCCTAACCCTGACCCCTACACTACGCCTAACGATAACCCTGCCCCTAACAATGTCTAACCCTAACCCTGAACCTAACTATAACCCTAAAATTAACCCGGTCCTAAAACTAACAGAAAACGCTGACCCTGACTCTGACTGTGAGCCTGACCATAAACCTAACCCTAAACCTAAACCTAACCCTAACCCTAACCCTAACCCTAACCCTAACCCGTACCCTAACCCGTACCCTAACCCGTACCCTAACCCTAACCCGTACCCTAACCCTAACCCTAACCCTAACCCTAACCCTAACCCTAAGCCTAACCCTAACCCTAACCCTAACCCTAAGCCTGACACAGTCCTAAGCCTGACCCTAACCCTAACCCTAACCCTGACCGTGACTGTGTTCCCGACCCTAACCGCAATCCTTAAGGTAACCCTATCCCTGATCTAATGCCAACCACGATCCTAAACCTAATGCTGAGGCTAAACATAAAACTAAACCCTACCCTAACCCAAAACCTAACCTAACACTAACCCTGAAGCTGACTGTGATTCTGACCCTAACTGTAACCCTAAAGGTAACCCTGACCCTGACCCTGATATGGACCATGACACAAAACATAACAATGATTCTAACCCTACAACTAACCCATAAAACTAATGCAGACCCTGACCCTAAACCAGTGTAACCCTAATCCTCAAATTAATTCTAATTCTCACCCCAAACCCATACTTTAAACCTATCCCTGAATTTATCCCTGAATCTGACCTGACCCTTACCCTGAACTTTGCCAAAACTTGACCCTGATCCGAATTTTGACCCTAAACAGAACCCTGGCCCTGACCCTAAACTGAACCCTGGCCCTGACCCTAAACCTGACCCTAATACTTTCACTGACACTGACCATAAACCTAACTCTGACCCAGACCGTGAGCCTGACCAGAACTCTAACCCTAAAGCTAAACTAAGTCAGGACCCTAATCATAACCCAGAATCTAAACATAAAGCAGGCCTTATTCTAACCATGACCATAATCCTGAACTGGACCCTAACCATAACACTGAACATGACACCAAACCTATCCCTGACCCTGACCCTTACTCTGAAACTAACCCTAACCCTGACACTGACTGTGAGCCTGACCATAAACCTAACCCTGAACCTAACCCTAACCCTGACCCCTACACTACGCCTAACGATAACCCTGCCCCTAACAATGTCTAACCCTAACCCTGAACCTAACTATAACCCTAAAATTAACCCGGTCCTAAAACTAACTGAAAACGCTGACCCTGACTCTGACTGTGAGCCTGACCATAAACCTAACCCTAAACCTAAACCTAACCCTAACCCTAACCCTAACCCTAACCCTAACCCTAACCCTAACCCGTACCCTAACCCGTACCCTAACCCTAACCCGTACCCTAACCCGTACCCTAACCCTAACCCGTACCCTAACCCGTACCCTAACCCTAACCCGTACCCTAACCCTAACCCGTACCCTAACCCTAACCCTAACCCTAACCCTAACCCTAACCCTAAGCCTAACCCTAACCCTAACCCTAACCCTAAGCCTGACACAGTCCTAAGCCTGACCCTAACCCTAACCCTAACCCTGACCGTGACTGTGTTCCCGACCCTAACCGCAATCCTTAAGGTAACCCTATCCCTGATCTAATGCCAACCACTATCCTAAACCTAATGCTGAGGCTAAACATAAAACTAAACCCTACCCTAACCCAAAACCTAACCCTAACCTTAAGGCTGTCTAACCCTAACCGAACCATAACCCTACTTCTAAACCTAATCCTAACTCCAAACCCAAACCTTTCCCCTAAATCTAATCCTGAAACTGAACCGTATATTGACCCCAATCCAAATCCTGACCCTGACCATAAACCGGACCCCGGCCCAGACCTTCACCAGGTCCTGACCCTAAACCTAACCCTGACAATAGCACTGACCCAAAACTAACCCTGTCCTTGAGCTGAACGTGGACCCTAAACCAAAACCAGATCCTGACCCTAAACCTGACACTGGCTCTGAACTTCACCCTGACCCTGACCCAGACCCTGAACATAAACCTAAACCTGACCCTAACGGTGACCCTACACTGACCCTAACACTAACCCTGAAGCTGACTGTGATTCTGACCCTAACTGTAACCCTAAAGGTAACCCTGACCCTGACCCTGATATGGACCATGACACAAAACATAACAATGATTCTAACCCTACAACTAACCCATAAAACTAATGCAGACCCTGACCCTAAACCAGTGTAACCCTAATCCTCAAATTAATTCTAATTCTCACCCCAAACCCATACTTTAAACCTATCCCTGAATTTATCCCTGAATCTGACCTGACCCTTACCCTGAACTTTGCCAAAACTTGACCCTGATCCGAATTTTGACCCTAAACAGAACCCTGGCCCTGACCCTAAACTGAACCCTGGCCCTGACCCTAAACCTGACCCTAATACTTTCACTGACACTGACCATAAACCTAACTCTGACCCAGACCGTGAGCCTGACCAGAACTCTAACCCTAAAGCTAAACTAAGTCAGGACCCTAATCATAACCCAGAATCTAAACATAAAGCAGGCCTTATTCTAACCATGACCATAATCCTGAACTGGACCCTAACCATAACACTGAACATGACACCAAACCTATCCCTGACACTGACCCTTACTCTGAAACTAACCCTAACCCTGACACTGACTGTGAGCCTGACCATAAACCTAACCCTGAACCTAACCCTAACCCTGACCCCTACACTACGCCTAACGATAACCCTGCCCCTAACAATGTCTAACCCTAACCCTGAACCTAACTATAACCCTAAAATTAACCCGGTCCTAAAACTAACTGAAAACGCTGACCCTGACTCTGACTGTGAGCCTGACCATAAACCTAACCCTAAACCTAAACCTAACCCTAACCCTAACCCTAACCCTAACCCTAACCCGTACCCTAACCTGTACCCTAACCCGTACCCTAACCCGTACCCTAACCCTAACCCGTACCCTAACCCGTACCCTATCCCTAACCCTTACCCTAACCCTAACCCGTACCCTAACCCTAACCCGTACCCTAACCCTAACCCGTACCCTAACCCTAACCCTAACCCTAAGCCTAACCCTAACCCTAACCCTAACCCTAAGCCTGACACAGTCCTAAGCCTGACCCTAACCCTAACCCTAACCCTGACCGTGACTGTGTTCCCGACCCTAACCGCAATCCTTAAGGTAACCCTATCCCTGATCTAATGCCAACCACGATCCTAAACCTAATGCTGAGGCTAAACATAAAACTAAACCCTACCCTAACCCAAAACCTAACCCTAACCTTAAGGCTGTCTAACCCTAACCGAACCATAACCCTACTTCTAAACCTAATCCTAACTCCAAACCCAAACCTTTCCCCTAAATCTAATCCTGAAACTGAACCGTATATTGACCCCAATCCAAATCCTGACCCTGACCATAAACCGGACCCCGGCCCAGACCTTCACCAGATCCTGACCCTAAACCTAACCCTGACAATAGCACTGACCCAAAACTAACCCTGTCCTTGAGCTGAACGTGGACCCTAAACCAAAACCAGATCCTGACCCTAAACCTGACACTGGCTCTGAACTTCACCCTGACCCTGACCCAGACCCTGAACATAAACCTAAACCTGACCCTAACGGTGACCCTACACTGACCCTAACACTAACCCTGAAGCTGACTGTGATTCTGACCCTAACTGTAACCCTAAAGGTAACCCTGACCCTGACCCTGATATGGACCATGACACAAAACATAACAATGATTCTAACCCTACAACTAACCCATAAAACTAATGCAGACCCTGACCCTAAACCAGTGTAACCCTAATCCTCAAATTAATTCTAATTCTCACCCCAAACCCATACTTTAAACCTATCCCTGAATTTATCCCTGAATCTGACCTGACCCTTACCCTGAACTTTGCCAAAACTTGACCCTGATCCGAATTTTGACCCTAAACAGAACCCTGGCCCTGACCCTAAACTGAACCCTGGCCCTGACCCTAAACCTGACCCTAATACTTTCACTGACACTGACCATAAACCTAACTCTGACCCAGACCGTGAGCCTGACCAGAACTCTAACCCTAAAGCTAAACTAAGTCAGGACCCTAATCATAACCCAGAATCTAAACATAAAGCAGGCCTTATTCTAACCATGACCATAATCCTGAACTGGACCCTAACCATAACACTGAACATGACACCAAACCTATCCCTGACACTGACCCTTACTCTGAAACTAACCCTAACCCTGACACTGACTGTGAGCCTGACCATAAACCTAACCCTGAACCTAACCCTAACCCTGAGCCCTACACTACGCCTAACGATAACCCTGCCCCTAACAATGTCTAACCCTAACCCTGAACCTAACTATAACCCTAAAATTAACCCGGTCCTAAAACTAACTGAAAACGCTGACCCTGACTCTGACTGTGAGCCTGACCATAAACCTAACCCTAAACCTAAACCTAACCCTAACCCTAACCCTAACCCTAACCCTAACCCTAACCCGTACCCTAACCTGTACCCTAACCCGTACCCTAACCCGTACCCTAACCCTAACCCGTACCCTAACCCGTACCCTAACCCTAACCCGTACCCTAACCCTAACCCGTACCCTAACCCTAACCCGTACCCTAACCCTAACCCTAACCCTAAGCCTAACCCTAACCCTAACCCTAACCCTAAGCCTGACACAGTCCTAAGCCTGACCCTAACCCTAACCCTAACCCTGACCGTGACTGTGTTCCCGACCCTAACCGCAATCCTTAAGGTAACCCTATCCCTGATCTAATGCCAACCACGATCCTAAACCTAATGCTGAGGCTAAACATAAAACTAAACCCTACCCTAACCCAAAACCTAACCCTAACCTTAAGGCTGTCTAACCCTAACCGAACCATAACCCTACTTCTAAACCTAATCCTAACTCCAAACCCAAACCTTTCCCCTAAATCTAATCCTGAAACTGAACCGTATATTGACCCCAATCCAAATCCTGACCCTGACCATAAACCGGACCCCGGCCCAGACCTTCACCAGATCCTGACCCTAAACCTAACCCTGACAATAGCACTGACCCAAAACTAACCCTGTCCTTGAGCTGAACGTGGACCCTAAACCAAAACCAGATCCTGACCCTAAACCTGACACTGGCTCTGAACTTCACCCTGACCCTGACCCAGACCCTGAACATAAACCTAAACCTGACCCTAACGGTGACCCTACACTGACCCTAACACTAACCCTGAAGCTGACTGTGATTCTGACCCTAACTGTAACCCTAAAGGTAACCCTGACCCTGACCCTGATATGGACCATGACACAAAACATAACAATGATTCTAACCCTACAACTAACCCATAAAACTAATGCAGACCCTGACCCTAAACCAGTGTAACCCTAATCCTCAAATTAATTCTAATTCTCACCCCAAACCCATACTTTAAACCTATCCCTGAATTTATCCCTGAATCTGACCTGACCCTTACCCTGAACTTTGCCAAAACTTGACCCTGATCCGAATTTTGACCCTAAACAGAACCCTGGCCCTGACCCTAAACTGAACCCTGGCCCTGACCCTAAACCTGACCCTAATACTTTCACTGACACTGACCATAAACCTAACTCTGACCCAGACCATGAGCCTGACCAGAACTCTAACCCTAAAGCTAAACTAAGTCAGGACCCTAATCATAACCCAGAATCTAAACATAAAGCAGGCCTTATTCTAACCATGACCATAATCCTGAACTGGACCCTAACCATAACACTGAACATGACACCAAACCTATCCCTGACCCTGACCCTTACTCTGAAACTAACCCTAACCCTGACACTGACCGTGAGCCTGACCATAAACCTAACCCTGAACCTAACCCTAACCCTGACCCCTACACTACGCCTAACGATAACCCTGCCCCTAACAATGTCTAACCCTAACCCTGAACCTAACTATAACCCTAAAATTAACCCGGTCCTAAAACTAACTGAAAACGCTGACCCTGACTCTGACTGTGAGCCTGACCATAAACCTAACCCTAAACCTAAACCTAACCCTAACCCTAACCCTAACCCTAACCCTAACCCTAACCCGTACCCTAACCTGTACCCTAACCCGTACCCTAACCCGTACCCTAACCCTAACCCGTACCCTAACCCGTACCCTAACCCTAACCCGTACCCTAACCCTAACCCGTACCCTAACCCTAACCCGTACCCTAACCCTAACCCTAACCCTAAGCCTAACCCTAACCCTAACCCTAACCCTAAGCCTGACACAGTCCTAAGCCTGACCCTAACCCTAACCCTAACCCTGACCGTGACTGTGTTCCCGACCCTAACCGCAATCCTTAAGGTAACCCTATCCCTGATCTAATGCCAACCACGATCCTAAACCTAATGCTGAGGCTAAACATAAAACTAAACCCTACCCTAACCCAAAACCTAACCCTAACCTTAAGGCTGTCTAACCCTAACCGAACCATAACCCTACTTCTAAACCTAATCCTAACTCCAAACCCAAACCTTTCCCCTAAATCTAATCCTGAAACTGAACCGTATATTGACCCCAATCCAAATCCTGACCCTGACCATAAACCGGACCCCGGCCCAGACCTTCACCAGATCCTGACCCTAAACCTAACCCTGACAATAGCACTGACCCAAAACTAACCCTGTCCTTGAGCTGAACGTGGACCCTAAACCAAAACCAGATCCTGACCCTAAACCTGACACTGGCTCTGAACTTCACCCTGACCCTGACCCAGACCCTGAACATAAACCTAAACCTGACCCTAACGGTGACCCTACACTGACACTAACACTAACCCTGAAGCTGACTGTGATTCTGACCCTAACTGTAACCCTAAAGGTAACCCTGACCCTGACCCTGATATGGACCATGACACAAAACATAACAATGATTCTAACCCTACAACTAACCCATAAAACTAATGCAGACCCTGACCCTAAACCAGTGTAACCCTAATCCTCAAATTAATTCTAATTCTCACCCCAAACCCATACTTTAAACCTATCCCTGAATTTATCCCTGAATCTGACCTGACCCTTACCCTGAACTTTGCCAAAACTTGACCCTGATCCGAATTTTGACCCTAAACAGAACCCTGGCCCTGACCCTAAACTGAACCCTGGCCCTGACCCTAAACCTGACCCTAATACTTTCACTGACACTGACCATAAACCTAACTCTGACCCAGACCGTGAGCCTGACCAGAACTCTAACCCTAAAGCTAAACTAAGTCAGGACCCTAATCATAACCCAGAATCTAAACATAAAGCAGGCCTTATTCTAACCATGACCATAATCCTGAACTGGACCCTAACCATAACACTGAACATGACACCAAACCTATCCCTGACCCTGACCCTTACTCTGAAACTAACCCTAACCCTGACACTGACTGTGAGCCTGACCATAAACCTAACCCTGAACCTAACCCTAACCCTGACCCCTACACTACGCCTAACGATAACCCTGCCCCTAACAATGTCTAACCCTAACCCTGAACCTAACTATAACCCTAAAATTAACCCGGTCCTAAAACTAACAGAAAACGCTGACCCTGACTCTGACTGTGAGCCTGACCATAAACCTAACCCTAAACCTAAACCTAACCCTAACCCTAACCCTAACCCTAACCCTAACCCGTACCCTAACCCGTACCCTAACCCGTACCCTAACCCGTACCCTAACCCTAACCCGTACCCTAACCCGTACCCTAACCCTAACCCGTACCCTAACCCTAACCCGTACCCTAACCCTAACCCTAAGCCTGACACAGTCCTAAGCCTGACCCTAACCCTAACCCTAACCCTGACCGTGACTGTGTTCCCGACCCTAACCGCAATCCTTAAGGTAACCCTATCCCTGATCTAATGCCAACCACGATCCTAAACCTAATGCTGAGGCTAAACATAAAACTAAACCCTACCCTAACCCAAAACCTAACCCTAACCTTAAGGCTGTCTAACCCTAACCGAACCATAACCCTACTTCTAAACCTAATCCTAACTCCAAACCCAAACCTTTCCCCTAAATCTAATCCTGAAACTGAACCGTATATTGACCCCAATCCAAATCCTGACCCTGACCATAAACCGGACCCCGGCCCAGACCTTCACCAGATCCTGACCCTAAACCTAACCCTGACAATAGCACTGACCCAAAACTAACCCTGTCCTTGAGCTGAACGTGGACCCTAAACCAAAACCAGATCCTGACCCTAAACCTGACACTGGCTCTGAACTTCACCCTGACCCTGACCCAGACCCTGAACATAAACCTAAACCTGACCCTAACGGTGACCCTACACTGACCCTAACACTAACCCTGAAGCTGACTGTGATTCTGACCCTAACTGTAACCCTAAAGGTAACCCTGACCCTGACCCTGATATGGACCATGACACAAAACATAACAATGATTCTAACCCTACAACTAACCCATAAAACTAATGCAGACCCTGACCCTAAACCAGTGTAACCCTAATCCTCAAATTAATTCTAATTCTCACCCCAAACCCATACTTTAAACCTATCCCTGAATTTATCCCTGAATCTGACCTGACCCTTACCCTGAACTTTGCCAAAACTTGACCCTGATCCGAATTTTGACCCTAAACAGAACCCTGGCCCTGACCCTAAACTGAACCCTGGCCCTGACCCTAAACCTGACCCTAATACTTTCACTGACACTGACCATAAACCTAACTCTGACCCAGACCGTGAGCCTGACCAGAACTCTAACCCTAAAGCTAAACTAAGTCAGGACCCTAATCATAACCCAGAATCTAAACATAAAGCAGGCCTTATTCTAACCATGACCATAATCCTGAACTGGACCCTAACCATAACACTGAACATGACACCAAACCTATCCCTGACCCTGACCCTTACTCTGAAACTAACCCTAACCCTGACACTGACTGTGAGCCTGACCATAAACCTAACCCTGAACCTAACCCTAACCCTGACCCCTACACTACGCCTAACGATAACCCTGCCCCTAACAATGTCTAACCCTAACCCTGAACCTAACTATAACCCTAAAATTAACCCGGTCCTAAAACTAACTGAAAACGCTGACCCTGACTCTGACTGTGAGCCTGACCATAAACCTAACCCTAAACCTAAACCTAACCCTAACCCTAAACCTAACCCTAACCCTAACCCTAACCCTAACCCGTACCCTAACCCGTACCCTAACCCTAACCCGTACCCTAACCCGTACCCTAACCCTAACCCGTACCCTAACCCGTACCCTAACCCTAACCCGTACCCTAACCCTAACCCGTACCCTAACCCTAACACTAACCCTAACCCTAACCCTAACCCTAAGCCTAACCCTAACCCTAACCCTAACCCTAAGCCTGACACAGTCCTAAGCCTGACCCTAACCCTAACCCTAACCCTGACCGTGACTGTGTTCCCGACCCTAACCGCAATCCTTAAGGTAACCCTATCCCTGATCTAATGCCAACCACGATCCTAAACCTAATGCTGAGGCTAAACATAAAACTAAACCCTACCCTAACCCAAAACCTAACCCTAACCTTAAGGCTGTCTAACCCTAACCGAACCATAACCCTACTTCTAAACCTAATCCTAACTCCAAACCCAAACCTTTCCCCTAAATCTAATCCTGAAACTGAACCGTATATTGACCCCAATCCAAATCCTGACCCTGACCATAAACCGGACCCCGGCCCAGACCTTCACCAGGTCCTGACCCTAAACCTAACCCTGACAATAGCACTGACCCAAAACTAACCCTGTCCTTGAGCTGAACGTGGACCCTAAACCAAAACCAGATCCTGACCCTAAACCTGACACTGGCTCTGAACTTCACCCTGACCCTGACCCAGACCCTGAACATAAACCTAAACCTGACCCTAACGGTGACCCTACACTGACCCTAACACTAACCCTGAAGCTGACTGTGATTCTGACCCTAACTGTAACCCTAAAGGTAACCCTGACCCTGACCCTGATATGGACCATGACACAAAACATAACAATGATTCTAACCCTACAACTAACCCATAAAACTAATGCAGACCCTGACCCTAAACCAGTGTAACCCTAATCCTCAAATTAATTCTAATTCTCACCCCAAACCCATACTTTAAACCTATCCCTGAATTTATCCCTGAATCTGACCTGACCCTTACCCTGAACTTTGCCAAAACTTGACCCTGATCCGAATTTTGACCCTAAACAGAACCCTGGCCCTGACCCTAAACTGAACCCTGGCCCTGACCCTAAACCTGACCCTAATACTTTCACTGACACTGACCATAAACCTAACTCTGACCCAGACCGTGAGCCTGACCAGAACTCTAACCCTAAAGCTAAACTAAGTCAGGACCCTAATCATAACCCAGAATCTAAACATAAAGCAGGCCTTATTCTAACCATGACCATAATCCTGAACTGGACCCTAACCATAACACTGAACATGACACCAAACCTATCCCTGACCCTGACCCTTACTCTGAAACTAACCCTAACCCTGACACTGACTGTGAGCCTGACCATAAACCTAACCCTGAACCTAACCCTAACCCTGACCCCTACACTACGCCTAACGATAACCCTGCCCCTAACAATGTCTAACCCTAACCCTGAACCTAACTATAACCCTAAAATTAACCCGGTCCTAAAACTAACAGAAAACGCTGACCCTGACTCTGACTGTGAGCCTGACCATAAACCTAACCCTAAACCTAAACCTAACCCTAAACCTAACCCTAACCCTAACCCTAACCCGTAGCCTAACCCGTACCCTAACCCGTACCCTAACCCTAACCCGTACCCTAACCCTAACCCGTACCCTAACCCGTACCCTAACCCGTACCCTAACACTAACCCGTACCCTAACCCGTACCCTAACCCTAACCCGTACCCTAACCCGTACCCTAACCCTAACCCGTACCCTAACCCGTACCCTAACCCTAACCCGTACCCTAACCCGTACCCTAACCCGTACCCTAACCCTAACCCGTACCCTAACCCTAACCCTAACCCTAACCCTAACCCTAAGCCTGACACAGTCCTAAGCCTGACCCTAACCCTAACCCTAACCCTGACCGTGACTGTGTTCCCGACCCTAACCGCAATCCTTAAGGTAACCCTATCCCTGATCTAATGCCAACCACGATCCTAAACCTAATGCTGAGGCTAAACATAAAACTAAACCCTACCCTAACCCAAAACCTAACCCTAACCTTAAGGCTGTCTAACCCTAACCGAACCATAACCCTACTTCTAAACCTAATCCTAACTCCAAACCCAAACCTTTCCCCTAAATCTAATCCTGAAACTGAACCGTATATTGACCCCAATCCAAATCCTGACCCTGACCATAAACCGGACCCCGGCCCAGACCTTCACCAGATCCTGACCCTAAACCTAACCCTGACAATAGCACTGACCCAAAACTAACCCTGTCCTTGAGCTGAACGTGGACCCTAAACCAAAACCAGATCCTGACCCTAAACCTGACACTGGCTCTGAACTTCACCCTGACCCTGACCCAGACCCTGAACATAAACCTAAACCTGACCCTAACGGTGACCCTACACTGACCCTAACACTAACCCTGAAGCTGACTGTGATTCTGACCCTAACTGTAACCCTAAAGGTAACCCTGACCCTGACCCTGATATGGACCATGACACAAAACATAACAATGATTCTAACCCTACAACTAACCCATAAAACTAATGCAGACCCTGACCCTAAACCAGTGTAACCCTAATCCTCAAATTAATTCTAATTCTCACCCCAAACCCATACTTTAAACCTATCCCTGAATTTATCCCTGAATCTGACCTGACCCTTACCCTGAACTTTGCCAAAACTTGACCCTGATCCGAATTTTGACCCTAAACAGAACCCTGGCCCTGACCCTAAACCTGACCCTAATACTTTCACTGACACTGACCATAAACCTAACTCTGACCCAGACCGTGAGCCTGACCAGAACTCTAACCCTAAAGCTAAACTAAGTCAGGACCCTAATCATAACCCAGAATCTAAACATAAAGCAGGCCTTATTCTAACCATGACCATAATCCTGAACTGGACCCTAACCATAACACTGAACATGACACCAAACCTATCCCTGACCCTGACCCTTACTCTGAAACTAACCCTAACCCTGACACTGACTGTGAGCCTGACCATAAACCTAACCCTGAACCTAACCCTAACACTGACCCCTACACTACGCCTAACGATAACCCTGCCCCTAACAATGTCTAACCCTAACCCTGAACCTAACTATAACCCTAAAATTAACCCGGTCCTAAAACTAACTGAAAACGCTGACCCTGACTCTGACTGTGAGCCTGACCATAAACCTAACCCTAAACCTAACCCTAACCCTAACCCTAACCCTAACCCTAACCCGTACCCTAACCCGTACCCTAACCCGTACCCTAACCCGTACCCTAACCCTAACCCGTACCCTAACCCGTACCCTAACCCTAACCCGTACCCTAACCCGTACCCTAACCCTAACCCGTACCCTAACCCTAACCCGTACCCTAACCCTAACCCTAACCCTAACCCTAACCCTAACCCTAAGCCTAACCCTAACCCTAACCCTAACCCTAAGCCTGACACAGTCCTAAGCCTGACCCTAAACCTAACCCTAACCCTGACCGTGACTGTGTTCCCGACCCTAACCGCAATCCTTAAGGTAACCCTATCCCTGATCTAATGCCAACCACGATCCTAAACCTAATGCTGAGGCTAAACATAAAACTAAACCCTACCCTAACCCAAAACCTAACCCTAACCTTAAGGCTGTCTAACCCTAACCGAACCTAACCCTACTTCTAAACCTAATCCTAACTCCAAACCCAAACCTTTCCCCTAAATCTAATCCTGAAACTGAACCGTATATTGACCCCAATCCAAATCCTGACCCTGACCATAAACCGGACCCCGGCCCAGACCTTCACCAGATCCTGACCCTAAACCTAACCCTGACAATAGCACTGACCCAAAACTAACCCTGTCCTTGAGCTGAACGTGGACCCTAAACCAAAACCAGATCCTGACCCTAAACCTGACACTGGCTCTGAACTTCACCCTGACCCTGACCCAGACCCTGAACATAAACCTAAACCTGACCCTAACGGTGACCCTACACTGACCCTAACACTAACCCTGAAGCTGACTGTTATTCTGACCCTAACTATAACCCTAAAGGTAACCCTGACCCTGACCCTGATATGGACCATGACACAAAACATAACAATGATTCTAACCCTACAACTAACCCATAAAACTAATGCAGACCCTGACCCTAAACCAGTGTAACCCTAATCCTCAAATTAATTCTAATTCTCACCCCAAACCCATACTTTAAACCTATCCCTGAATTTATCCCTGAATCTGACCTGACCCTTACCCTGAACTTTGCCAAAACTTGACCCTGATCCGAATTTTGACCCTAAACAGAACCCTGGCCCTGACCCTAAACTGAACCCTGGCCCTGACCCTAAACCTGACCCTAATACTTTCACTGACACTGACCATAAACCTAACTCTGACCCAGACCGTGAGCCTGACCAGAACTCTAACCCTAAAGCTAAACTAAGTCAGGACCCTAATCATAACCCAGAATCTAAACATAAAGCAGGCCTTATTCTAACCATGACCATAATCCTGAAATGGACCCTAACCATAACACTGAACATGACGCCAAACCTATCCCTGACCCGGACCCTTACTCTGAAACTAACCCTAACCCTGACACTGACTGTGAGCCTGACCATAAACCTAACCCTGAACCTAACCCTAACCCTGACCCCTTCACTACGCCTAACGATAACCCTGCCCCTAACAATGTCTAACCCTAACCCTGAACCTAACTATAACCCTAAAATTAACCCGGTCCTAAAACTAACAGAAAACGCTGACCCTGACTCTGACTGTGAGCCTGACCATAAACCTAACCCTAAACCTAAACCTAACCCTAAACCTAACCCTAACCCTAACCCTAACCCGTAGCCTAACCCGTACCCTAACCCGTACCCTAACCCTAACCCGTACCCTAACCCGTACCCTAACCCGTACCCTAACACTAACCCGTACCCTAACCCGTACCCTAACCCTAACCCGTACCCTAACCCGTACCCTAACCCTAACCCGTACCCTAACCCTAACACGTACCCTAACCCTAACCCGTACCCTAACCCTAACCCTAACCCTAACCCTAAGCCTAACCCTAACCCTAACCCTAACCCTAAGCCTGACACAGTCCTAAGCCTGACCCTAACCCTAACCCTAACCCTGACTGTGACTGTGTTCCCGACCCTAACCGCAATCCTTAAGGTAACCCTATCCCTGATCTAATGCCAACCACGATCCTAAACCTAATGCTGAGGCTAAACATAAAACTAAACCCTACCCTAACCCAAAACCTAACCCTAACCTTAAGGCTGTCTAACCCTAACCGAACCATAACCCTACTTCTAAACCTAATCCTAACTCCAAACCCAAACCTTTCCCCTAAATCTAATCCTGAAACTGAACCGTATATTGACCCCAATCCAAATCCTGACCCTGACCATAAACCGGACCCCGGCCCAGACCTTCACCAGATCCTGACCCTAAACCTAACCCTGACAATAGCACTGACCCAAAACTAACCCTGTCCTTGAGCTGAACGTGGACCCTAAACCAAAACCAGATCCTGACCCTAAACCTGACACTGGCTCTGAACTTCACCCTGACCCTGACCCAGACCCTGAACATAAACCTAAACCTGACCCTAACGGTGACCCTACACTGACCCTAACACTAACCCTGAAGCTGACTGTGATTCTGACCCTAACTGTAACCCTAAAGGTAACCCTGACCCTGACCCTGATATGGACCATGACACAAAACATAACAATGATTCTAACCCTACAACTAACCCATAAAACTAATGCAGACCCTGACCCTAAACCAGTGTAACCCTAATCCTCAAATTAATTCTAATTCTCACCCCAAACCCATACTTTAAACCTATCCCTGAATTTATCCCTGAATCTGACCTGACCCTTACCCTGAACTTTGCCAAAACTTGACCCTGATCCGAATTTTGACCCTAAACAGAACCCTGGCCCTGACCCTAAACTGAACCCTGGCCCTGACCCTAAACCTGACCCTAATACTTTCACTGACACTGACCATAAACCTAACTCTGACCCAGACCGTGAGCCTGACCAGAACTCTAACCCTAAAGCTAAACTAAGTCAGGACCCTAATCATAACCCAGAATCTAAACATAAAGCAGGCCTTATTCTAACCATGACCATAATCCTGAACTGGACCCTAACCATAACACTGAACATGACACCAAACCTATCCCTGACCCTGACCCTTACTCTGAAACTAACCCTAACCCTGACACTGACTGTGAGCCTGACCATAAACCTAACCCTGAACCTAACCCTAACCCTGACCCCTACACTACGCCTAACGATAACCCTGCCCCTAACAATGTCTAACCCTAACCCTGAACCTAACTATAACCCTAAAATTAACCCGGTCCTAAAACTAACTGAAAACGCTGACCCTGACTCTGACTGTGAGCCTGACCATAAACCTAACCATAAACCTAAACCTAACCCTAACCCTAACCCTAACCCTAACCCTAACCCGTACCCTAACCCGTACCCTAACCCTAACCCGTACCCTAACCCGTACCCTAACCCTAACCCGTACCCTAACCCGTACCCTAACCCTAACCCGTACCCTAACCCTAACCCGTACCCTAACCCTAACCCTAACCCTAACCCTAACCCTAAGCCTAACCCTAACCCTAACCCTAACCCTAAGCCTGACACAGTCCTAAGCCTGACCCTAACCCTAACCCTAACCCTGACCGTGACTGTGTTCCCGACCCTAACCGCAATCCTTAAGGTAACCCTATCCCTGATCTAATGCCAACCACGATCCTAAACCTAATGCTGAGGCTAAACATAAAACTAAACCCTACCCTAACCCAAAACCTAACCCTAACCTTAAGGCTGTCTAACCCTAACCGAACCATAACCCTACTTCTAAACCTAATCCTAACTCCAAACCCAAACCTTTCCCCTAAATCTAATCCTGAAACTGAACCGTATATTGACCCCAATCCAAATCCTGACCCTGACCATAAACCGGACCCCGGCCCAGACCTTCACCAGATCCTGACCCTAAACCTAACCCTGACAATAGCACTGACCCAAAACTAACCCTGTCCTTGAGCTGAACGTGGACCCTAAACCAAAACCAGATCCTGACCCTAAACCTGACACTGGCTCTGAACTTCACCCTGACCCTGACCCAGACCCTGAACATAAACCTAAACCTGACCCTAACGGTGACCCTACACTGACCCTAACACTAACCCTGAAGCTGACTGTGATTCTGACCCTAACTGTAACCCTAAAGGTAACCCTGACCCTGACCCTGATATGGACCATGACACAAAACATAACAATGATTCTAACCCTACAACTAACCCATAAAACTAATGCAGACCCTGACCCTAAACCAGTGTAACCCTAATCCTCAAATTAATTCTAATTCTCACCCCAAACCCATACTTTAAACCTATCCCTGAATTTATCCCTGAATCTGACCTGACCCTTACCCTGAACTTTGCCAAAACTTGACCCTGATCCGAATTTTGACCCTAAACAGAACCCTGGCCCTGACCCTAAACTGAACCCTGGCCCTGACCCTAAACCTGACCCTAATACTTTCACTGACACTGACCATAAACCTAACTCTGACCCAGACCGTGAGCCTGACCAGAACTCTAACCCTAAAGCTAAACTAAGTCAGGACCCTAATCATAACCCAGAATCTAAACATAAAGCAGGCCTTATTCTAACCATGACCATAATCCTGAACTGGACCCTAACCATAACACTGAACATGACACCAAAACCTATCCCTGACCCTGACCCTTACTCTGAAACTAACCCTAACCCTGACACTGACTGTGAGCCTGACCATAAACCTAACCCTGAACCTAACCCTAACCCTGACCCCTACACTACGCCTAACGATAACCCTGCCCCTAACAATGTCTAACCCTAACCCTGAACCTAACTATAACCCTAAAATTAACCCGGTCCTAAAACTAACTGAAAACGCTGACCCTGACTCTGATTGTGAGCCTGACCATAAACCTAACCCTAAACCTAAACCTAACCCTAACCCGTACCCTAACCCGTACCCTAACCCGTACCCTAACCCTAACCCGTACCCTAACCCGTACCCTAACCCTAACCCGTACCCTAACCCGTACCCTAACCCGTACCCGTACCCTAACCCGTACCCTAACCCTAACCCGTACCCTAACCCTAACCCGTACCCTAACCCTAACCCTAACCCTAACCCTAAGCCTAACCCTAACCCTAACCCTAACCCTAAGCCTGACACAGTCCTAAGCCTGACCCTAACCCTAACCCTAACCCTGACCGTGACTGTGTTCCCGACCCTAACCGCAATCCTTAAGGTAACCCTATCCCTGATCTAATGCCAACCACGATCCTAAACCTAATGCTGAGGCTAAACATAAAACTAAACCCTACCCTAACCCAAAACCTAACCCTAACCTTAAGGCTGTCTAACCCTAACCGAACCATAACCCTACTTCTAAACCTAATCCTAACTCCAAACCCTAACCTTTCCCCTAAATCTAATCCTGAAACTGAACCGTATATTGACCCCAATCCAAATCCTGACCCTGACCATAAACCGGACCCCGGCCCAGACCTTCACCAGATCCTGACCCTAAACCTAACCCTGACAATAGCACTGACCCAAAACTAACCCTGTCCTTGAGCTGAACGTGGACCCTAAACCAAAACCAGATCCTGACCCTAAACCTGACACTGGCTCTGAACTTCACCCTGACCCTGACCCAGACCCTGAACATAAATCTAAACCTGACCCTAACGGTGACCCTACACTGACCCTAACACTAACCCTGAAGCTGACTGTGATTCTGACCCTAACTGTAACCCTAAAGGTAACCCTGACCCTGACCCTGATATGGACCATGACACAAAACATAACAATGATTCTAACCCTACAACTAACCCATAAAACTAATGCAGACCCTGACCCTAAACCAGTGTAACCCTAATCCTCAAATTAATTCTAATTCTCACCCCAAACCCATACTTTAAACCTATCCCTGAATTTATCCCTGAATCTGACCTGACCCTTACCCTGAACTTTGCCAAAACTTGACCCTGATCCGAATTTTGACCCTAAACAGAACCCTGGCCCTGACCCTAAACTGAACCCTGGCCCTGACCCTAAACCTGACCCTAATACTTTCACTGACACTGACCATAAACCTAACTCTGACCCAGACCGTGAGCCTGACCAGAACTCTAACCCTAAAGCTAAACTAAGTCAGGACCCTAATCATAACCCAGAATCTAAACATAAAGCAGGCCTTATTCTAACCATGACCATAATCCTGAACTGGACCCTAACCATAACACTGAACATGACACCAAACCTATCCCTGACCCTGACCCTTACTCTGAAACTAACCCTAACCCTGACACTGACTGTGAGCCTGACCATAAACCTAACCCTGAACCTAACCCTAACCCTGACCCCTACACTACGCCTAACGATAACCCTGCCCCTAACAATGTCTAACCCTAACCCTGAACCTAACTATAACCCTAAAATTAACCCGGTCCTAAAACTAACTGAAAACGCTGACCCTGACTCTGACTGTGAGCCTGACCATAAACCTAACCCTAAACCTAAACCTAACCCTAACCCTAACCCTAACACTAACCCTAACCCTAACCCGTACCCTAACCCGTACCCTAACCCGTACCCTAACCCTAACCCGTACCCTAACCCGTACCCTAACCCGTACCCGTACCCTAACCCTAACCCTAACCCGTACCCTAACCCGTACCGAACCCGTACCCTAACCCGTACCCTAACCCTAACCCGTACCCTAACCCGTACCCTAACCCTAACCTGTACCCTAACCCGTACCCTAACCCTAACCCTAACCCTAACCCTAAGCCTAACCCTAACCCTAACCCTAACCCTAAGCCTGACACAGTCCTAAGCCTGACCCTAACCCTAACCCTAACCCTGACCGTGACTGTGTTCCCGACCCTAACCGCAATCCTTAAGGTAACCCTATCCCTGATCTAATGCCAACCACGATCCTAAACCTAATGCTGAGGCTAAACATAAAACTAAACCCTACCCTAACCCAAAACCTAACCCTAACCTTAAGGCTGTCTAACCCTAACCGAACCATAACCCTACTTCTAAACCTAATCCTAACTCCAAACCCAAACCTTTCCCCTAAATCTAATCCTGAAACTGAACCGTATATTGACCCCAATCCAAATCCTGACCCTGACCATAAACCGGACCCCGGCCCAGACCTTCACCAGATCCTGACCCTAAACCTAACCCTGACAATAGCACTGACCCAAAACTAACCCTGTCCTTGAGCTGAACGTGGACCCTAAACCAAAACCAGATCCTGACCCTAAACCTGACACTGGCTCTGAACTTCACCCTGACCCTGACCCAGACCCTGAACATAAACCTAAACCTGACCCTAACGGTGACCCTACACTGACCCTAACACTAACCCTGAAGCTGACTGTGATTCTGACCCTAACTGTAACCCTAAAGGTAACCCTGACCCTGACCCTGATATGGACCATGACACAAAACATAACAATGATTCTAACCCTACAACTAACCCATAAAACTAATGCAGACCCTGACCCTAAACCAGTGTAACCCTAATCCTCAAATTAATTCTAATTCTCACCCCAAACCCATACTTTAAACCTATCCCTGAATTTATCCCTGAATCTGACCTGACCCTTACCCTGAACTTTGCCAAAACTTGACCCTGATCCGAATTTTGACCCTAAACAGAACCCTGGCCCTGACCCTAAACTGAACCCTGGCCCTGACCCTAAACCTGACCCTAATACTTTCACTGACACTGACCATAAACCTAACTCTGACCCAGACCGTGAGCCTGACCAGAACTCTAACCCTAAAGCTAAACTAAGTCAGGACCCTAATCATAACCCAGAATCTAAACATAAAGCAGGCCTTATTCTAACCATGACCATAATCCTGAACTGGACCCTAACCATAACACTGAACATGACACCAAAACCTATCCCTGACCCTGACCCTTACTCTGAAACTAACCCTAACCCTGACACTGACTGTGAGCCTGACCATAAACCTAACCCTGAACCTAACCCTAACCCTGACCCCTACACTACGCCTAACGATAACCCTGCCCCTAACAATGTCTAACCCTAACCCTGAACCTAACTATAACCCTAAAATTAACCCGGTCCTAAAACTAACTGAAAACGCTGACCCTGACTCTGACTGTGAGCCTGACCATAAACCTAACCCTAAACCTAAACCTAACCCTAACCCTAACCCTAACCCATACCCTAACCCGTACCCTAACCCGTACCCTAACCCGTACCCTAACCCTAACCCGTACCCTAACCCATACCCTAACCCTAACCCGTACCCTAACCCTAACCCGTACCCTAACCCTAACCCGTACCCTAACCCTAACCCTAACCCTAACCCTAACCCTAAGCCTAACCCTAACCCTAACCCTAACCCTAAGCCTGACACAGTCCTAAGCCTGACCCTAACCCTAACCCTAACCCTGACCGTGACTGTGTTCCCGACCCTAACCGCAATCCTTAAGGTAACCCTATCCCTGATCTAATGCCAACCACGATCCTAAACCTAATGCTGAGGCTAAACATAAAACTAAACCCTACCCTAACCCAAAACCTAACCCTAACCTTAAGGCTGTCTAACCCTAACCGAACCATAACCCTACTTCTAAACCTAATCCTAACTCCAAACCCAAACCTTTCCCCTAAATCTAATCCTGAAACTGAACCGTATATTGACCCCAATCCAAATCCTGACCCTGACCATAAACCGGACCCCGGCCCAGACCTTCACCAGATCCTGACCCTAAACCTAACCCTGACAATAGCACTGACCCAAAACTAACCCTGTCCTTGAGCTGAACGTGGACCCTAAACCAAAACCAGATCCTGACCCTAAACCTGACACTGGCTCTGAACTTCACCCTGACCCTGACCCAGACCCTGAACATAAACCTAAACCTGACCCTAACGGTGACCCTACACTGACCCTAACACTAACCCTGAAGCTGACTGTGATTCTGACCCTAACTGTAACCCTAAAGGTAACCCTGACCCTGACCCTGATATGGACCATGACACAAAACATAACAATGATTCTAACCCTACAACTAACCCATAAAACTAATGCAGACCCTGACCCTAAACCAGTGTAACCCTAATCCTCAAATTAATTCTAATTCTCACCCCAAACCCATACTTTAAACCTATCCCTGAATTTATCCCTGAATCTGACCTGACCCTTACCCTGAACTTTGCCAAAACTTGACCCTGATCCGAATTTTGACCCTAAACAGAACCCTGGCCCTGACCCTAAACTGAACCCTGGCCCTGACCCTAAACCTGACCCTAATACTTTCACTGACACTGACCATAAACCTAACTCTGACCCAGACCGTGAGCCTGACCAGAACTCTAACCCTAAAGCTAAACTAAGTCAGGACCCTAATCATAACCCAGAATCTAAACATAAAGCAGGCCTTATTCTAACCATGACCATAATCCTGAACTGGACCCTAACCATAACACTGAACATGACACCAAACCTATCCCTGACCCTGACCCTTACTCTGAAACTAACCCTAACCCTGACACTGACTGTGAGCCTGACCATAAACCTAACCCTGAACCTAACCCTAACCCTGACCCCTACACTACGCCTAACGATAACCCTGCCCCTAACAATGTCTAACCCTAACCCTGAACCTAACTATAACCCTAAAATTAACCCGGTCCTAAAACTAACTGAAAACGCTGACCCTGACTCTGACTGTGAGCCTGACCATAAACCTAACCCTAAACCTAAACCTAACCCTAACCCTAACCCTAACCCTAACCCTAACCCTAACCCGTACCCTAACCCGTACCCTAACCCGTACCCTAACCCTAACCCGTACCCTAACCCGTACCCTAACCCTAACCCGTACCCTAACCCGTACCCTAACCCTAACCCGTACCCTAACCCTAACCCGTACCCTAACCCTAACCCTAACCCGTACCCTAACCCTAAGCCTAACCCTAACCCTAACCCTAACCCTAAGCCTGACACAGTCCTAAGCCTGACCCTAACCCTAACCCTAACCCTGACCGTGACTGTGTTCCCGACCCTAACCGCAATCCTTAAGGTAACCCTATCCCTGATCTAATGCCAACCACGATCCTAAACCTAATGCTGAGGCTAAACATAAAACTAAACCCTACCCTAACCCAAAACCTAACCCTAACCTTAAGGCTGTCTAACCCTAACCGAACCATAACCCTACTTCTAAACCTAATCCTAACTCCAAACCCAAACCTTTCCCCTAAATCTAATCCTGAAACTGAACCGTATATTGACCCCAATCCAAATCCTGACCCTGACCATAAACCGGACCCCGGCCCAGACCTTCACCAGATCCTGACCCTAAACCTAACCCTGACAATAGCACTGACCCAAAACTAACCCTGTCCTTGAGCTGAACGTGGACCCTAAACCAAAACCAGATCCTGACCCTAAACCTGACACTGGCTCTGAACTTCACCCTGACCCTGACCCAGACCCTGAACATAAACCTAAACCTGACCCTAACGGTGACCCTACACTGACCCTAACACTAACCCTGAAGCTGACTGTGATTCTGACCCTAACTGTAACCCTAAAGGTAACCCTGACCCTGACCCTGATATGGACCATGACACAAAACATAACAATGATTCTAACCCTACAACTAACCCATAAAACTAATGCAGACCCTGACCCTAAACCAGTGTAACCCTAATCCTCAAATTAATTCTAATTCTCACCCCAAACCCATACTTTAAACCTATCCCTGAATTTATCCCTGAATCTGACCTGACCCTTACCCTGAACTTTGCCAAAACTTGACCCTGATCCGAATTTTGACCCTAAACAGAACCCTGGCCCTGACCCTAAACTGAACCCTGGCCCTGACCCTAAACCTGACCCTAATACTTTCACTGACACTGACCATAAACCTAACTCTGACCCAGACCGTGAGCCTGACCAGAACTCTAACCCTAAAGCTAAACTAAGTCAGGACCCTAATCATAACCCAGAATCTAAACATAAAGCAGGCCTTATTCTAACCATGACCATAATCCTGAACTGGACCCTAACCATAACACTGAACATGACACCAAACCTATCCCTGACCCTGACCCTTACTCTGAAACTAACCCTAACCCTGACACTGACTGTGAGCCTGACCATAAACCTAACCCTGAACCTAACCCTAACCCTGACCCCTACACTACGCCTAACGATAACCCTGCCCCTAACAATGTCTAACCCTAACCCTGAACCTAACTATAACCCTAAAATTAACCCGGTCCTAAAACTAACTGAAAACGCTGACCCTGACTCTGACTGTGAGCCTGACCATAAACCTAACCCTAAACCTAAACCTAACCCTAACCCTAACCCTAACACTAACCCTAACCCTAACCCGTACCCTAACCCGTACCCTAACCCGTACCCTAACCCTAACCCGTACCCTAACCCGTACCCTAACCCTAACCCTAACCCTAACCCTAACCCGTACCCTAACCCGTACCGAACCCGTACCCTAACCCGTACCCTAACCCTAACCCGTACCCTAACCCTAACCCGTACCCTAACCCGTACCCTAACCCGTACCCTAACCCTAACCCTAACCCTAACCCTAAGCCTAACCCTAACCCTAACCCTAACCCTAAGCCTGACACAGTCCTAAGCCTGACCCTAACCCTAACCCTAACCCTGACCGTGACTGTGTTCCCGACCCTAACCGCAATCCTTAAGGTAACCCTATCCCTGATCTAATGCCAACCACGATCCTAAACCTAATGCTGAGGCTAAACATAAAACTAAACCCTACCCTAACCCAAAACCTAACCCTAACCTTAAGGCTGTCTAACCCTAACCGAACCATAACCCTACTTCTAAACCTAATCCTAACTCCAAACCCAAACCTTTCCCCTAAATCTAATCCTGAAACTGAACCGTATATTGACCCCAATCCAAATCCTGACCCTGACCATAAACCGGACCCCGGCCCAGACCTTCACCAGATCCTGACCCTAAACCTAACCCTGACAATAGCACTGACCCAAAACTAACCCTGTCCTTGAGCTGAACGTGGACCCTAAACCAAAACCAGATCCTGACCCTAAACCTGACACTGGCTCTGAACTTCACCCTGACCCTGACCCAGACCCTGAACATAAACCTAAACCTGACCCTAACGGTGACCCTACACTGACCCTAACACTAACCCTGAAGCTGACTGTGATTCTGACCCTAACTGTAACCCTAAAGGTAACCCTGACCCTGACCCTGATATGGACCATGACACAAAACATAACAATGATTCTAACCCTACAACTAACCCATAAAACTAATGCAGACCCTGACCCTAAACCAGTGTAACCCTAATCCTCAAATTAATTCTAATTCTCACCCCAAACCCATACTTTAAACCTATCCCTGAATTTATCCCTGAATCTGACCTGACCCTTACCCTGAACTTTGCCAAAACTTGACCCTGATCCGAATTTTGACCCTAAACAGAACCCTGGCCCTGACCCTAAACTGAACCCTGGCCCTGACCCTAAACCTGACCCTAATACTTTCACTGACACTGACCATAAACCTAACTCTGACCCAGACCGTGAGCCTGACCAGAACTCTAACCCTAAAGCTAAACTAAGTCAGGACCCTAATCATAACCCAGAATCTAAACATAAAGCAGGCCTTATTCTAACCATGACCATAATCCTGAACTGGACCCTAACCATAACACTGAACATGACACCAAACCTATCCCTGACCCTGACCCTTACTCTGAAACTAACCCTAACCCTGACACTGACTGTGAGCCTGACCATAAACCTAACCCTGAACCTAACCCTAACCCTGACCCCTACACTACGCCTAACGATAACCCTGCCCCTAACAATGTCTAACCCTAACCCTGAACCTAACTATAACCCTAAAATTAACCCGGTCCTAAAACTAACTGAAAACGCTGACCCTGACTCTGACTGTGAGCCTGACCATAAACCTAACCCTAAACCTAAACCTAACCCTAACCCTAACCCTAACACTAACCCTAACCCTAACCCGTACCCTAACCCGTACCCTAACCCGTACCCTAACCCTAACCCGTACCCTAACCCTAACCCTAACCCTAACCCTAACCCTAACCCTAACCCGTACCCTAACCCGTACCGAACCCGTACCCTAACCCGTACCCTAACCCTAACCCGTACCCTAACCCGTACCCTAACCCTAACCCGTACCCTAACCCGTACCCTAACCCTAACCCTAACCCTAACCCTAAGCCTAACCCTAACCCTAACCCTAACCCTAAGCCTGACACAGTCCTAAGCCTGACCCTAACCCTAACCCTAACCCTGACCGTGACTGTGTTCCCGACCCTAACCGCAATCCTTAAGGTGACCCTATCCCTGATCTAATGCCAACCACGATCCTAAACCTAATGCTGAGGCTAAACATAAAACTAAACCCTACCCTAACCCAAAACCTAACCCTAACCTTAAGGCTGTCTAACCCTAACCGAACCATAACCCTACTTCTAAACCTAATCCTAACTCCAAACCCAAACCTTTCCCCTAAATCTAATCCTGAAACTGAACCGTATATTGACCCCAATCCAAATCCTGACCCTGACCATAAACCGGACCCCGGCCCAGACCTTCACCAGATCCTGACCCTAAACCTAACCCTGACAATAGCACTGACCCAAAACTAACCCTGTCCTTGAGCTGAACGTGGACCCTAAACCAAAACCAGATCCTGACCCTAAACCTGACACTGGCTCTGAACTTCACCCTGACCCTGACCCAGACCCTGAACATAAACCTAAACCTGACTCTAACGGTGACCCTACACTGACCCTAACACTAACCCTGAAGCTGACTGTGATTCTGACCCTAACTGTAACCCTAAAGGTAACCCTGACCCTGTCCCTGATATGGACCATGACACAAAACATAACAATGATTCTAACCCTACAACTAACCCATAAAACTAATGCAGACCCTGACCCTAAACCAGTGTAACCCTAATCCTCAAATTAATTCTAATTCTCACCCCAAACCCATACTTTAAACCTATCCCTGAATTTATCCCTGAATCTGACCTGACCCTTACCCTGAACTTTGCCAAAACTTGACCCTGATCCGAATTTTGACCCTAAACAGAACCCTGGCCCTGACCCTAAACTGAACCCTGGCCCTGACCCTAAACCTGACCCTAATACTTTCACTGACACTGACCATAAACCTAACTCTGACCCAGACCGTGAGCCTGACCAGAACTCTAACCCTAAAGCTAAACTAAGTCAGGACCCTAATCATAACCCAGAATCTAAACATAAAGCAGGCCTTATTCTAACCATGACCATAATCCTGAACTGGACCCTAACCATAACACTGAACATGACACCAAACCTATCCCTGACCCTGACCCTTACTCTGAAACTAACCCTAACCCTGACACTGACTGTGAGCCTGACCATAAACCTAACCCTGAACCTAACCCTAACCCTGACCCCTACACTACGCCTAACGATAACCCTGCCCCTAACAATGTCTAACCCTAACCCTGAACCTAACTATAACCCTAAAATTAACCCGGTCCTAAAACTAACTGAAAACGCTGACCCTGACTCTGACTGTGAGCCTGACCATAAACCTAACCCTAAACCTAAACCTAACCCTAACCCTAACCCTAACCCTAACCCTAACCCGTACCCTAACCCTAACCCGTACCCTAACCCTAACCCTAACCCTAACCCTAACCCTAAGCCTAACCCTAACCCTAACCCTAACCCTAAGCCTGACACAGTCCTAAGCCTGACCCTAACCCTAACCCTAACCCTGACCGTGACTGTGTTCCCGACCCTAACCGCAATCCTTAAGGTAACCCTATCCCTGATCTAATGCCAACCACGATCCTAAACCTAATGCTGAGGCTAAACATAAAACTAAACCCTACCCTAACCCAAAACCTAACCCTAACCTTAAGGCTGTCTAACCCTAACCGAACCATAACCCTACTTCTAAACCTAATCCTAACTCCAAACCCAAACCTTTCCCCTAAATCTAATCCTGAAACTGAACCGTATATTGACCCCAATCCAAATCCTGACCCTGACCATAAACCGGACCCCGGCCCAGACCTTCACCAGATCCTGACCCTAAACCTAACCCTGACAATAGCACTGACCCAAAACTAACCCTGTCCTTGAGCTGAACGTGGACCCTAAACCAAAACCAGATCCTGACCCTAAACCTGACACTGGCTCTGAACTTCACCCTGACCCTGACCCAGACCCTGAACATAAACCTAAACCTGACCCTAACGGTGACCCTACACTGACCCTAACACTAACCCTGAAGCTGACTGTGATTCTGACCCTAACTGTAACCCTAAAGGTAACCCTGACCCTGACCCTGATATGGACCATGACACAAAACATAACAATGATTCTAACCCTACAACTAACCCATAAAACTAATGCAGACCCTGACCCTAAACCAGTGTAACCCTAATCCTCAAATTAATTCTAATTCTCACCCCAAACCCATACTTTAAACCTATCCCTGAATTTATCCCTGAATCTGACCTGACCCTTACCCTGAACTTTGCCAAAACTTGACCCTGATCCGAATTTTGACCCTAAACAGAACCCTGGCCCTGACCCTAAACTGAACCCTGGCCCTGACCCTAAACCTGACCCTAATACTTTCACTGACACTGACCATAAACCTAACTCTGACCCAGACCGTGAGCCTGACCAGAACTCTAACCCTAAAGCTAAACTAAGTCAGGACCCTAATCATAACCCAGAATCTAAACATAAAGCAGGCCTTATTCTAACCATGACCATAATCCTGAACTGGACCCTAACCATAACACTGAACATGACACCAAACCTATCCCTGACCCTGACCCTTACTCTGAAACTAACCCTAACCCTGACACTGACTGTGAGCCTGACCATAAACCTAACCCTGAACCTAACCCTAACCCTGACCCCTACACTACGCCTAACGATAACCCTGCCCCTAACAATGTCTAACCCTAACCCTGAACCTAACTATAACCCTAAAATTAACCCGGTCCTAAAACTAACTGAAAACGCTGACCCTGACTCTGACTGTGAGCCTGACCATAAACCTAACCCTAAACCTAAACCTAACCCTAACCCTAACCCTAACACTAACCCTAACCCTAACCCGTACCCTAACCCGTACCCTAACCCGTACCCTAACCCTAACCCGTACCCTAACCCTAACCCTAACCCTAACCCTAACCCTAACCCTAACCCGTACCCTAACCCGTACCGAACCCGTACCCTAACCCGTACCCTAACCCTAACCCGTACCCTAACCCGTACCCTAACCCTAACCCGTACCCTAACCCGTACCCTAACCCTAACCCTAACCCTAACCCTAAGCCTAACCCTAACCCTAACCCTAACCCTAAGCCTGACACAGTCCTAAGCCTGACCCTAACCCTAACCCTAACCCTGACCGTGACTGTGTTCCCGACCCTAACCGCAATCCTTAAGGTAACCCTATCCCTGATCTAATGCCAACCACGATCCTAAACCTAATGCTGAGGCTAAACATAAAACTAAACCCTACCCTAACCCAAAACCTAACCCTAACCTTAAGGCTGTCTAACCCTAACCGAACCATAACCCTACTTCTAAACCTAATCCTAACTCCAAACCCAAACCTTTCCCCTAAATCTAATCCTGAAACTGAACCGTATATTGACCCCAATCCAAATCCTGACCCTGACCATAAACCGGACCCCGGCCCAGACCTTCACCAGATCCTGACCCTAAACCTAACCCTGACAATAGCACTGACCCAAAACTAACCCTGTCCTTGAGCTGAACGTGGACCCTAAACCAAAACCAGATCCTGACCCTAAACCTGACACTGGCTCTGAACTTCACCCTGACCCTGACCCAGACCCTGAACATAAACCTAAACCTGACCCTAACGGTGACCCTACACTGACCCTAACACTAACCCTGAAGCTGACTGTGATTCTGACCCTAACTGTAACCCTAAAGGTAACCCTGACCCTGACCCTGATATGGACCATGACACAAAACATAACAATGATTCTAACCCTACAACTAACCCATAAAACTAATGCAGACCCTGACCCTAAACCAGTGTAACCCTAATCCTCAAATTAATTCTAATTCTCACCCCAAACCCATACTTTAAACCTATCCCTGAATTTATCCCTGAATCTGACCTGACCCTTACCCTGAACTTTGCCAAAACTTGACCCTGATCCGAATTTTGACCCTAAACAGAACCCTGGCCCTGACCCTAAACTGAACCCTGGCCCTGACCCTAAACCTGACCCTAATACTTTCACTGACACTGACCATAAACCTAACTCTGACCCAGACCGTGAGCCTGACCAGAACTCTAACCCTAAAGCTAAACTAAGTCAGGACCCTAATCATAACCCAGAATCTAAACATAAAGCAGGCCTTATTCTAACCATGACCATAATCCTGAACTGGACCCTAACCATAACACTGAACATGACACCAAACCTATCCCTGACCCTGACCCTTACTCTGAAACTAACCCTAACCCTGACACTGACTGTGAGCCTGACCATAAACCTAACCCTGAACCTAACCCTAACCCTGACCCCTACACTACGCCTAACGATAACCCTGCCCCTAACAATGTCTAACCCTAACCCTGAACCTAACTATAACCCTAAAATTAACCCGGTCCTAAAACTAACTGAAAACGCTGACCCTGACTCTGACTGTGAGCCTGACCATAAACCTAACCCTAAACCTAAACCTAACCCTAACCCTAACCCTAACACTAACCCTAACCCTAACCCGTACCCTAACCCGTACCCTAACCCGTACCCTAACCCTAACCCGTACCCTAACCCTAACCCTAACCCTAACCCTAACCCTAACCCTAACCCGTACCCTAACCCGTACCGAACCCGTACCCTAACCCGTACCCTAACCCTAACCCGTACCCTAACCCGTACCCTAACCCTAACCCGTACCCTAACCCGTACCCTAACCCTAACCCTAACCCTAACCCTAAGCCTAACCCTAACCCTAACCCTAACCCTAAGCCTGACACAGTCCTAAGCCTGACCCTAACCCTAACCCTAACCCTGACCGTGACTGTGTTCCCGACCCTAACCGCAATCCTTAAGGTAACCCTATCCCTGATCTAATGCCAACCACGATCCTAAACCTAATGCTGAGGCTAAACATAAAACTAAACCCTACCCTAACCCAAAACCTAACCCTAACCTTAAGGCTGTCTAACCCTAACCGAACCATAACCCTACTTCTAAACCTAATCCTAACTCCAAACCCAAACCTTTCCCCTAAATCTAATCCTGAAACTGAACCGTATATTGACCCCAATCCAAATCCTGACCCTGACCATAAACCGGACCCCGGCCCAGACCTTCACCAGATCCTGACCCTAAACCTAACCCTGACAATAGCACTGACCCAAAACTAACCCTGTCCTTGAGCTGAACGTGGACCCTAAACCAAAACCAGATCCTGACCCTAAACCTGACACTGGCTCTGAACTTCACCCTGACCCTGACCCAGACCCTGAACATAAACCTAAACCTGACCCTAACGGTGACCCTACACTGACCCTAACACTAACCCTGAAGCTGACTGTGATTCTGACCCTAACTGTAACCCTAAAGGTAACCCTGACCCTGACCCTGATATGGACCATGACACAAAACATAACAATGATTCTAACCCTACAACTAACCCATAAAACTAATGCAGACCCTGACCCTAAACCAGTGTAACCCTAATCCTCAAATTAATTCTAATTCTCACCCCAAACCCATACTTTAAACCTATCCCTGAATTTATCCCTGAATCTGACCTGACCCTTACCCTGAACTTTGCCAAAACTTGACCCTGATCCGAATTTTGACCCTAAACAGAACCCTGGCCCTGACCCTAAACTGAACCCTGGCCCTGACCCTAAACCTGACCCTAATACTTTCACTGACACTGACCATAAACCTAACTCTGACCCAGACCGTGAGCCTGACCAGAACTCTAACCCTAAAGCTAAACTAAGTCAGGACCCTAATCATAACCCAGAATCTAAACATAAAGCAGGCCTTATTCTAACCATGACCATAATCCTGAACTGGACCCTAACCATAACACTGAACATGACACCAAACCTATCCCTGACCCTGACCCTTACTCTGAAACTAACCCTAACCCTGACACTGACTGTGAGCCTGACCATAAACCTAACCCTGAACCTAACCCTAACCCTGACCCCTACACTACGCCTAACGATAACCCTGCCCCTAACAATGTCTAACCCTAACCCTGAACCTAACTATAACCCTAAAATTAACCCGGTCCTAAAACTAACTGAAAACGCTGACCCTGACTCTGACTGTGAGCCTGACCATAAACCTAACCCTAAACCTAAACCTAACCCTAACCCTAACCCTAACCCTAACCCTAACCCGTACCCTAACCCGTACCCTAACCCGTACCCTAACCCTAACCCGTACCCTAACCCTAACCCGTACCCTAACCCGTACCCTAACCCTAACCCGTACCCTAACCCTAACCCGTACCCTAACCCTAACCCTAACCCTAACCCTAACCCTAAGCCTAACCCTAACCCTAACCCTAACCCTAAGCCTGACACAGTCCTAAGCCTGACCCTAACCCTAACCCTAACCCTGACCGTGACTGTGTTCCCGACCCTAACCGCAATCCTTAAGGTAACCCTATCCCTGATCTAATGCCAACCACGATCCTAAACCTAATGCTGAGGCTAAACATAAAACTAAACCCTACCCTAACCCAAAACCTAACCCTAACCTTAAGGCTGTCTAACCCTAACCGAACTATAACCGTACTTCTAAACCTAATCCTAACTCCAAACCCAAACCTTTCCCCTAAATCTAATCCTGAAACTGAACCGTATATTGACCCCAATCCAAATCCTGACCCTGACCATAAACCGGACCCCGGCCCAGACCTTCACCAGATCCTGACCCTAAACCTAACCCTGACAATAGCACTGACCCAAAACTAACCCTGTCCTTGAGCTGAACGTGGACCCTAAACCAAAACCAGATCCTGACCCTAAACCTGACACTGGCTCTGAACTTCACCCTGACCCTGACCCAGACCCTGAACATAAACCTAAACCTGACCCTAACGGTGACCCTACACTGACCCTAACACTAACCCTGAAGCTGACTGTGATTCTGACCCTAACTGTAACCCTAAAGGTAACCCTGACCCTGA
The DNA here is from genome assembly GCF_020171115.1 of Neogale vison. Classification (NCBI taxonomy): domain Eukaryota; kingdom Metazoa; phylum Chordata; class Mammalia; order Carnivora; family Mustelidae; genus Neogale; species Neogale vison. The sequence goes on along the minus strand of NW_025334901.1, from coordinate 446,439 downwards.
CCCTGATATGGACCATGACACAAAACATAACAATGATTCTAACCCTACAACTAACCCATAAAACTAATGCAGACCCTGACCCTAAACCAGTGTAACCCTAATCCTCAAATTAATTCTAATTCTCACCCCAAACCCATACTTTAAACCTATCCCTGAATTTATCCCTGAATCTGACCTGACCCTTACCCTGAACTTTGCCAAAACTTGACCCTGATCCGAATTTTGACCCTAAACAGAACCCTGGCCCTGACCCTAAACTGAACCCTGGCCCTGACCCTAAACCTGACCCTAATACTTTCACTGACACTGACCATAAACCTAACTCTGACCCAGACCGTGAGCCTGACCAGAACTCTAACCCTAAAGCTAAACTAAGTCAGGACCCTAATCATAACCCAGAATCTAAACATAAAGCAGGCCTTATTCTAACCATGACCATAATCCTGAACTGGACCCTAACCATAACACTGAACATGACACCAAACCTATCCCTGACCCTGACCCTTACTCTGAAACTAACCCTAACCCTGACACTGACTGTGAGCCTGACCATAAACCTAACCCTGAACCTAACCCTAACCCTGACCCCTACACTACGCCTAACGATAACCCTGCCCCTAACAATGTCTAACCCTAACCCTGAACCTAACTATAACCCTAAAATTAACCCGGTCCCAAAACTAACTGAAAACGCTGACCCTGACTCTGACTGTGAGCCTGACCATAAACCTAACCCTAACCCTAAACCTAAACCTAACCCTAACCCGTACCCTAACCCGTACCCTAACCCGTATCCTAACCCTAACCCGTACCCTAACCCGTACCCTAACCCTAACCCGTACCCTAACCCGTACCCTAACCCGTACCCTAACCCTAACCCGTACCCTAACCCTAACCCGTACCCTAACCCTAACCCTAACCCTAACCCTAAGCCTAACCCTAACCCTAACCCTAAGCCTGACACAGTCCTAAGCCTGACCCTAACCCTAACCCTAACCCTGACCGTGACTGTGTTCCCGACCCTAACCGCAATCCTTAAGGTAACCCTATCCCTGATCTAATGCCAACCACGATCCTAAACCTAATGCTGAGGCTAAACATAAAACTAAACCCTACCCTAACCCAAAACCTAACCCTAACCTTAAGGCTGGCTAACCCTAACCGAACCATAACCCTACTTCTAAACCTAATCCTAACTCCAAACCCAAACCTTTCCCCTAAATCTAATCCTGAAACTGAACCGTATATTGACCCCAATCCAAATCCTGACCCTGACCATAAACCGGACCCCGGCCCAGACCTTCACCAGATCCTGACCCTAAACCTAACCCTGACAATAGCACTGACCCAAAACTAACCCTGTCCTTGAGCTGAACGTGGACCCTAAACCAAAACCAGATCCTGACCCTAAACCTGACACTGGCTCTGAACTTCACCCTGACCCTGACCCAGACCCTGAACATAAACCTAAACCTGACCCTAACGGTGACCCTACACTGACCCTAACACTAACCCTGAAGCTGACTGTGATTCTGACCCTAACTGTAACCCTAAAGGTAACCCTGACCCTGACCCTGATATGGACCATGACACAAAACATAACAATGATTCTAACCCTACAACTAACCCATAAAACTAATGCAGACCCTGACCCTAAACCAGTGTAACCCTAATCCTCAAATTAATTCTAATTCTCACCCCAAACCCATACTTTAAACCTATCCCTGAATTTATCCCTGAATCTGACCTGACCCTTACCCTGAACTTTGCCAAAACTTGACCCTGATCCGAATTTTGACCCTAAACAGAACCCTGGCCCTGACCCTAAACTGAACCCTGGCCCTGACCCTAAACCTGACCCTAATACTTTCACTGACACTGACCATAAACCTAACTCTGACCCAGACCGTGAGCCTGACCAGAACTCTAACCCTAAAGCTAAACTAAGTCAGGACCCTAATCATAACCCAGAATCTAAACATAAAGCAGGCCTTATTCTAACCATGACCATAATCCTGAACTGGACCCTAACCATAACACTGAACATGACACCAAACCTATCCCTGACCCTGACCCTTACTCTGAAACTAACCCTAACCCTGACACTGACTGTGAGCCTGACCATAAACCTAACCCTGAACCTAACCCTAACCCTGACCCCTACACTACGCCTAACGATAACCCTGCCCCTAACAATGTCTAACCCTAACCCTGAACCTAACTATAACCCTAAAATTAACCCGGTCCTAAAACTAACTGAAAACGCTGACCCTGACTCTGACTGTGAGCCTGACCATAAACCTAACCATAAACCTAAACCTAACCCTAACCCTAACCCTAACCCTAACCCTAACCCGTACCCTAACCCGTACCCTAACCCGTACCCTAACCCTAACCCGTACCCTAACCCGTACCCTAACCCTAACCCGTACCCTAACCCGTACCCTAACCCTAACCCGTACCCTAACCCTAACCCGTACCCTAACCCTAACCCTAACCCTAACCCTAACCCTAACCCTAAGCCTAACCCTAACCCTAACCCTAACCCTAAGCCTGACACAGTCCTAAGCCTGACCCTAACCCTAACCCTAACCCTGACCGTGACTGTGTTCCCGACCCTAACCGCAATCCTTAAGGTAACCCTATCCCTGATCTAATGCCAACCACGATCCTAAACCTAATGCTGAGGCGAAACATAAAACTAAACCCTACCCTAACCCAAAACCTAACCCTAACCTTAAGGCTGTCTAACCCTAACCGAACCATAACCCTACTTCTAAACCTAATCCTAACTCCAAACCCAAACCTTTCCCCTAAATCTAATCCTGAAACTGAACTGTATATTGACCCCAATCCAAATCCTGACCCTGACCATAAACCGGACCCCGGCCCAGACCTTCACCAGATCCTGACCCTAAACCTAACCCTGACAATAGCACTGACCCAAAACTAACCCTGTCCTTGAGCTGAACGTGGACCCTAAACCAAAACCAGATCCTGACCCTAAACCTGACACTGGCTCTGAACTTCACCCTGACCCTGACCCAGACCCTGAACATAAACCTAAACCTGACCCTAACGGTGACCCTACACTGACCCTAACACTAACCCTGAAGCTGACTGTGATTCTGACCCTAACTGTAACCCTAAAGGTAACCCTGACCCTGACCCTGATATGGACCATGACACAAAACATAACAATGATTCTAACCCTACAACTAACCCATAAAACTAATGCAGACCCTGACCCTAAACCAGTGTAACCCTAATCCTCAAATTAATTCTAATTCTCACCCCAAACCCATACTTTAAACCTATCCCTGAATTTATCCCTGAATCTGACCTGACCCTTACCCTGAACTTTGCCAAAACTTGACCCTGATCCGAATTTTGACCCTAAACAGAACCCTGGCCCTGACCCTAAACTGAACCCTGGCCCTGACCCTAAACCTGACCCTAATACTTTCACTGACACTGACCATAAACCTAACTCTGACCCAGACCGTGAGCCTGACCAGAACTCTAACCCTAAAGCTAAACTAAGTCAGGACCCTAATCATAACCCAGAATCTAAACATAAAGCAGGCCTTATTCTAACCATGACCATAATCCTGAACTGGACCCTAACCATAACACTGAACATGACACCAAACCTATCCCTGACCCTGACCCTTACTCTGAAACTAACCCTAACCCTGACACTGACTGTGAGCCTGACCATAAACCTAACCCTGAACCTAACCCTAACCCTGACCCCTACACTACGCCTAACGATAACCCTGCCCCTAACAATGTCTAACCCTAACCCTGAACCTAACTATAACCCTAAAATTAACCCGGTCCTAAAACTAACTGAAAACGCTGACCCTGACTCTGACTGTGAGCCTGACCATAAACCTAACCATAAACCTAAACCTAACCCTAACCCTAACCCTAACCCTAACCCTAAACCGTACCCTAACCCGTACCCTAACCCGTACCCTAACCCTAACCCGTACCCTAACCCGTACCCTAACCCTAACCCGTACCCTAACCCGTACCCTAACCCTAACCCGTACCCTAACCCTAACCCTAACCCTAACCCTAACCCTAACCCTAAGCCTAACCCTAACCCTAACCCTAACCCTAAGCCTGACACAGTCCTAAGCCTGACCCTAACCCTAACCCTAACCCTGACCGTGACTGTGTTCCCGACCCTAACCGCAATCCTTAAGGTAACCCTATCACTGATCTAATGCCAACCACGATCCTAAACCTAATGCTGAGGCTAAACATAAAACTAAACCCTACCCTAACCCAAAACCTAACCCTAACCTTAAGGCTGTCTAACCCTAACCGAACCATAACCCTACTTCTAAACCTAATCCTAACTCCAAACCCAAACCTTTCCCCTAAATCTAATCCTGAAACTGAACTGTATATTGACCCCAATCCAAATCCTGACCCTGACCATAAACCGGACCCCGGCCCAGACCTTCACCAGATCCTGACCCTAAACCTAACCCTGACAATAGCACTGACCCAAAACTAACCCTGTCCTTGAGCTGAACGTGGACCCTAAACCAAAACCAGATCCTGACCCTAAACCTGACACTGGCTCTGAACTTCACCCTGACCCTGACCCAGACCCTGAACATAAACCTAAACCTGACCCTAACGGTGACCCTACACTGACCCTAACACTAACCCTGAAGCTGACTGTGATTCTGACCCTAACTGTAACCCTAAAGGTAACCCTGACCCTGACCCTGATATGGACCATGACACAAAACATAACAATGATTCTAACCCTACAACTAACCCATAAAACTAATGCAGACCCTGACCCTAAACCAGTGTAACCCTAATCCTCAAATTAATTCTAATTCTCACCCCAAACCCATACTTTAAACCTATCCCTGAATTTATCCCTGAATCTGACCTGACCCTTACCCTGAACTTTGCCAAAACTTGACCCTGATCCGAATTTTGACCCTAAACAGAACCCTGGCCCTGACCCTAAACTGAACCCTGGCCCTGACCCTAAACCTGACCCTAATACTTTCACTGACACTGACCATAAACCTAACTCTGACCCAGACCGTGAGCCTGACCAGAACTCTAACCCTAAAGCTAAACTAAGTCAGGACCCTAATCATAACCCAGAATCTAAACATAAAGCAGGCCTTATTCTAACCATGACCATAATCCTGAACTGGACCCTAACCATAACACTGAACATGACACCAAACCTATCCCTGACCCTGACCCTTACTCTGAAACTAACCCTAACCCTGACACTGACTGTGAGCCTGACCATAAACCTAACCCTGAACCTAACCCTAACCCTGACCCCTACACTACGCCTAACGATAACCCTGCCCCTAACAATGTCTAACCCTAACCCTGAACCTAACTATAACCCTAAAATTAACCCGGTCCTAAAACTAACTGAAAACGCTGACCCTGACTCTGACTGTGAGCCTGACCATAAACCTAACCCTAAACCTAAACCTAACCCTAACCCTAACCCTAACCCTAACCCTAACCCTAACCCTAACCCGTACCCTAACCCGTACCCTAACCCGTACCCTAACCCTAACCCGTACCCTAACCCGTACCCTAACCCTAACCCGTACCCTAACCCGTACCCTAACCCTAACCCGTACCCTAACCCTAACCCGTACCCTAACCCTAACCCTAACCCTAAGCCTAACCCTAACCCTAACCCTAACCCTAAGCCTGACACAGTCCTAAGCCTGACCCTAACCCTAACCCTAACCCTGACCGTGACTGTGTTCCCGACCCTAACCGCAATCCTTAAGGTAACCCTATCCCTGATCTAATGCCAACCACGATCCTAAACCTAATGCTGAGGCTAAACATAAAACTAAACCCTACCCTAACCCAAAACCTAACCCTAACCTTAAGGCTGTCTAACCCTAACCGAACCATAACCCTACTTCTAAACCTAATCCTAACTCCAAACCCAAACCTTTCCCCTAAATCTAATCCTGAAACTGAACCGTATATTGACCCCAATCCAAATCCTGACCCTGACCATAAACCGGACCCCGGCCCAGACCTTCACCAGATCCTGACCCTAAACCTAACCCTGACAATAGCACTGACCCAAAACTAACCCTGTCCTTGAGCTGAACGTGGACCCTAAACCAAAACCAGATCCTGACCCTAAACCTGACACTGGCTCTGAACTTCACCCTGACCCTGACCCAGACCCTGAACATAAACCTAAACCTGACCCTAACGGTGACCCTACACTGACCCTAACACTAACCCTGAAGCTGACTGTGATTCTGACCCTAACTGTAACCCTAAAGGTAACCCTGACCCTGACCCTGATATGGACCATGACACAAAACATAACAATGATTCTAACCCTACAACTAACCCATAAAACTAATGCAGACCCTGACCCTAAACCAGTGTAACCCTAATCCTCAAATTAATTCTAATTCTCACCCCAAACCCATACTTTAAACCTATCCCTGAATTTATCCCTGAATCTGACCTGACCCTTACCCTGAACTTTGCCAAAACTTGACCCTGATCCGAATTTTGACCCTAAACAGAACCCTGGCCCTGACCCTAAACTGAACCCTGGCGCTGACCCTAAACCTGACCCTAATACTTTCACTGACACTGACCATAAACCTAACTCTGACCCAGACCGTGAGCCTGACCAGAACTCTAACCCTAAAGCTAAACTAAGTCAGGACCCTAATCATAACCCAGAATCTAAACATAAAGCAGGCCTTATTCTAACCATGACCATAATCCTGAACTGGACCCTAACCATAACACTGAACATGACACCAAACCTATCCCTGACCCTGACCCTTACTCTGAAACTAACCCTAACCCTGACACTGACTGTGAGCCTGACCATAAACCTAACCCTGAACCTAACCCTAACCCTGACCCCTACACTACGCCTAACGATAACCCTGCCCCTAACAATGTCTAACCCTAACCCTGAACCTAACTATAACCCTAAAATTAACCCGGTCCTAAAACTAACTGAAAACGCTGACCCTGACTCTGACTGTGAGCCTGACCATAAACCTAACCCTAAACCTAAACCTAACCCTAACCCTAACCCTAACCCTAACCCGTACCCTAACCCGTACCCTAACCCGTACCCTAACCCGTACCCTAACCCTAACCCGTACCCTAACCCGTACCCTAACCCTAACCCGTACCCTAACCCGTACCCTAACCCTAACCCGTACCCTAACCCTAACCCGTACCCTAACCCTAACCCTAACCCTAACCCTAACCCTAACCCTAAGCCTAACCCTAACCCTAACCCTAACCCTAAGCCTGACACAGTCCTAAGCCTGACCCTAACCCTAACCCTAACCCTGACCGTGACTGTGTTCCCGACCCTAACCGCAATCCTTAAGGTAACCCTATCCCTGATCTAATGCCAACCACGATCCTAAACCTAATGCTGAGGCGAAACATAAAACTAAACCCTACCCTAACCCAAAACCTAACCCTAACCTTAAGGCTGTCTAACCCTAACCGAACCATAACCCTACTTCTAAACCTAATCCTAACTCCAAACCCAAACCTTTCCCCTAAATCTAATCCTGAAACTGAACTGTATATTGACCCCAATCCAAATCCTGACCCTGACCATAAACCGGACCCCGGCCCAGACCTTCACCAGATCCTGACCCTAAACCTAACCCTGACAATAGCACTGACCCAAAACTAACCCTGTCCTTGAGCTGAACGTGGACCCTAAACCAAAACCAGATCCTGACCCTAAACCTGACACTGGCTCTGAACTTCACCCTGACCCTGACCCAGACCCTGAACATAAACCTAAACCTGACCCTAACGGTGACCCTACACTGACCCTAACACTAACCCTGAAGCTGACTGTGATTCTGACCCTAACTGTAACCCTAAAGGTAACCCTGACCCTGACCCTGATATGGACCATGACACAAAACATAACAATGATTCTAACCCTACAACTAACCCATAAAACTAATGCAGACCCTGACCCTAAACCAGTGTAACCCTAATCCTCAAATTAATTCTAATTCTCACCCCAAACCCATACTTTAAACCTATCCCTGAATTTATCCCTGAATCTGACCTGACCCTTACCCTGAACTTTGCCAAAACTTGACCCTGATCCGAATTTTGACCCTAAACAGAACCCTGGCCCTGACCCTAAACTGAACCCTGGCCCTGACCCTAAACCTGACCCTAATACTTTCACTGACACTGACCATAAACCTAACTCTGACCCAGACCGTGAGCCTGACCAGAACTCTAACCCTAAAGCTAAACTAAGTCAGGACCCTAATCATAACCCAGAATCTAAACATAAAGCAGGCCTTATTCTAACCATGACCATAATCCTGAACTGGACCCTAACCATAACACTGAACATGACACCAAACCTATCCCTGACCCTGACCCTTACTCTGAAACTAACCCTAACCCTGACACTGACTGTGAGCCTGACCATAAACCTAACCCTGAACCTAACCCTAACCCTGACCCCTACACTACGCCTAACGATAACCCTGCCCCTAACAATGTCTAACCCTAACCCTGAACCTAACTATAACCCTAAAATTAACCCGGTCCTAAAACTAACTGAAAACGCTGACCCTGACTCTGACTGTGAGCCTGACCATAAACCTAACCATAAACCTAAACCTAACCCTAACCCTAACCCTAACCCTAACCCTAAACCGTACCCTAACCCGTACCCTAACCCGTACCCTAACCCTAACCCGTACCCTAACCCGTACCCTAACCCTAACCCGTACCCTAACCCGTACCCTAACCCTAACCCGTACCCTAACCCTAACCCTAACCCTAACCCTAACCCTAACCCTAAGCCTAACCCTAACCCTAACCCTAACCCTAAGCCTGACACAGTCCTAAGCCTGACCCTAACCCTAACCCTAACCCTGACCGTGACTGTGTTCCCGACCCTAACCGCAATCCTTAAGGTAACCCTATCACTGATCTAATGCCAACCACGATCCTAAACCTAATGCTGAGGCTAAACATAAAACTAAACCCTACCCTAACCCAAAACCTAACCCTAACCTTAAGGCTGTCTAACCCTAACCGAACCATAACCCTACTTCTAAACCTAATCCTAACTCCAAACCCAAACCTTTCCCCTAAATCTAATCCTGAAACTGAACTGTATATTGACCCCAATCCAAATCCTGACCCTGACCATAAACCGGACCCCGGCCCAGACCTTCACCAGATCCTGACCCTAAACCTAACCCTGACAATAGCACTGACCCAAAACTAACCCTGTCCTTGAGCTGAACGTGGACCCTAAACCAAAACCAGATCCTGACCCTAAACCTGACACTGGCTCTGAACTTCACCCTGACCCTGACCCAGACCCTGAACATAAACCTAAACCTGACCCTAACGGTGACCCTACACTGACCCTAACACTAACCCTGAAGCTGACTGTGATTCTGACCCTAACTGTAACCCTAAAGGTAACCCTGACCCTGACCCTGATATGGACCATGACACAAAACATAACAATGATTCTAACCCTACAACTAACCCATAAAACTAATGCAGACCCTGACCCTAAACCAGTGTAACCCTAATCCTCAAATTAATTCTAATTCTCACCCCAAACCCATACTTTAAACCTATCCCTGAATTTATCCCTGAATCTGACCTGACCCTTACCCTGAACTTTGCCAAAACTTGACCCTGATCCGAATTTTGACCCTAAACAGAACCCTGGCCCTGACCCTAAACTGAACCCTGGCCCTGACCCTAAACCTGACCCTAATACTTTCACTGACACTGACCATAAACCTAACTCTGACCCAGACCGTGAGCCTGACCAGAACTCTAACCCTAAAGCTAAACTAAGTCAGGACCCTAATCATAACCCAGAATCTAAACATAAAGCAGGCCTTATTCTAACCATGACCATAATCCTGAACTGGACCCTAACCATAACACTGAACATGACACCAAACCTATCCCTGACCCTGACCCTTACTCTGAAACTAACCCTAACCCTGACACTGACTGTGAGCCTGACCATAAACCTAACCCTGAACCTAACCCTAACCCTGACCCCTACACTACGCCTAACGATAACCCTGCCCCTAACAATGTCTAACCCTAACCCTGAACCTAACTATAACCCTAAAATTAACCCGGTCCTAAAACTAACTGAAAACGCTGACCCTGACTCTGACTGTGAGCCTGACCATAAACCTAACCCTAAACCTAAACCTAACCCTAACCCTAACCCTAACCCTAACCCTAACCCTAACCCTAACCCGTACCCTAACCCGTACCCTAACCCGTACCCTAACCCTAACCCGTACCCTAACCCGTACCCTAACCCTAACCCGTACCCTAACCCGTACCCTAACCCTAACCCGTACCCTAACCCTAACCCGTACCCTAACCCTAACCCTAACCCTAAGCCTAACCCTAACCCTAACCCTAACCCTAAGCCTGACACAGTCCTAAGCCTGACCCTAACCCTAACCCTAACCCTGACCGTGACTGTGTTCCCGACCCTAACCGCAATCCTTAAGGTAACCCTATCCCTGATCTAATGCCAACCACGATCCTAAACCTAATGCTGAGGCTAAACATAAAACTAAACCCTACCCTAACCCAAAACCTAACCCTAACCTTAAGGCTGTCTAACCCTAACCGAACCATAACCCTACTTCTAAACCTAATCCTAACTCCAAACCCTAACCTTTCCCCTAAATCTAATCCTGAAACTGAACCGTATATTGACCCCAATCCAAATCCTGACCCTGACCATAAACCGGACCCCGGCCCAGACCTTCACCAGATCCTGACCCTAAACCTAACCCTGACAATAGCACTGACCCAAAACTAACCCTGTCCTTGAGCTGAACGTGGACCCTAAACCAAAACCAGATCCTGACCCTAAACCTGACACTGGCTCTGAACTTCACCCTGACCCTGACCCAGACCCTGAACATAAACCTAAACCTGACCCTAACGGTGACCCTACACTGACCCTAACACTAACCCTGAAGCTGACTGTGATTCTGACCCTAACTGTAACCCTAAAGGTAACCCTGACCCTGACCCTGATATGGACCATGACACAAAACATAACAATGATTCTAACCCTACAACTAACCCATAAAACTAATGCAGACCCTGACCCTAAACCAGTGTAACCCTAATCCTCAAATTAATTCTAATTCTCACCCCAAACCCATACTTTAAACCTATCCCTGAATTTATCCCTGAATCTGACCTGACCCTTACCCTGAACTTTGCCAAAACTTGACCCTGATCCGAATTTTGACCCTAAACAGAACCCTGGCCCTGACCCTAAACTGAACCCTGGCCCTGACCCTAAACCTGACCCTAATACTTTCACTGACACTGACCATAAACCTAACTCTGACCCAGACCGTGAGCCTGACCAGAACTCTAACCCTAAAGCTAAACTAAGTCAGGACCCTAATCATAACCCAGAATCTAAACATAAAGCAGGCCTTATTCTAACCATGACCATAATCCTGAACTGGACCCTAACCATAACACTGAACATGACACCAAACCTATCCCTGACCCTGACCCTTACTCTGAAACTAACCCTAACCCTGACACTGACTGTGAGCCTGACCATAAACCTAACCCTGAACCTAACCCTAACCCTGACCCCTACACTACGCCTAACGATAACCCTGCCCCTAACAATGTCTAACCCTAACCCTGAACCTAACTATAACCCTAAAATTAACCCGGTCCTAAAACTAACTGAAAACGCTGACCCTGACTCTGACTGTGAGCCTGACCATAAACCTAACCCTAAACCTAAACCTAACCCTAACCCTAACCCTAACCCTAACCCGTACCCTAACCCGTACCCTAACCCGTACCCTAACCCGTACCCTAACCCTAACCCGTACCCTAACCCGTACCCTAACCCGTACCCTAACCCGTACCCTAACCCTAACCCGTACCCTAACCCGTACCGAACCCGTACCCTAACCCGTACCCTAACCCTAACCCGTACCGTAACCCGTACCCTAACCCTAACCCGTACCCTAACCCGTACCCTAACCCTAACCCTAACCCTAACCCTAAGCCTAACCCTAACCCTAACCCTAACCCTAAGCCTGACACAGTCCTAAGCCTGACCCTAACCCTAACCCTAACCCTGACCGTGACTGTGTTCCCGACCCTAACCGCAATCCTTAAGGTAACCCTATCCCTGATCTAATGCCAACCACGATCCTAAACCTAATGCTGAGGCTAAACATAAAACTAAACCCTACCCTAACCCAAAACCTAACCCTAACCTTAAGGCTGTCTAACCCTAACCGAACCATAACCCTACTTCTAAACCTAATCCTAACTCCAAACCCAAACCTTTCCCCTAAATCTAATCCTGAAACTGAACCGTATATTGACCCCAATCCAAATCCTGACCCTGACCATAAACCGGACCCCGGCCCAGACCTTCACCAGATCCTGACCCTAAACCTAACCCTGACAATAGCACTGACCCAAAACTAACCCTGTCCTTGAGCTGAACGTGGACCCTAAACCAAAACCAGATCCTGACCCTAAACCTGACACTGGCTCTGAACTTCACCCTGACCCTGACCCAGACCCTGAACATAAACCTAAACCTGACCCTAACGGTGACCCTACACTGACCCTAACACTAACCCTGAAGCTGACTGTGATTCTGACCCTAACTGTAACCCTAAAGGTAACCCTGACCCTGACCCTGATATGGACCATGACACAAAACATAACAATGATTCTAACCCTACAACTAACCCATAAAACTAATGCAGACCCTGACCCTAAACCAGTGTAACCCTAATCCTCAAATTAATTCTAATTCTCACCCCAAACCCATACTTTAAACCTATCCCTGAATTTATCCCTGAATCTGACCTGACCCTTACCCTGAACTTTGCCAAAACTTGACCCTGATCCGAATTTTGACCCTAAACAGAACCCTGGCCCTGACCCTAAACTGAACCCTGGCCCTGACCCTAAACCTGACCCTAATACTTTCACTGACACTGACCATAAACCTAACTCTGACCCAGACCGTGAGCCTGACCAGAACTCTAACCCTAAAGCTAAACTAAGTCAGGACCCTAATCATAACCCAGAATCTAAACATAAAGCAGGCCTTATTCTAACCATGACCATAATCCTGAACTGGACCCTAACCATAACACTGAACATGACACCAAACCTATCCCTGACCCTGACCCTTACTCTGAAACTAACCCTAACCCTGACACTGACTGTGAGCCTGACCATAAACCTAACCCTGAACCTAACCCTAACCCTGACCCCTACACTACGCCTAACGATAACCCTGCCCCTAACAATGTCTAACCCTAACCCTGAACCTAACTATAACCCTAAAATTAACCCGGTCCTAAAACTAACTGAAAACGCTGACCCTGACTCTGACTGTGAGCCTGACCATAAACCTAACCCTAAACCTAAACCTAACCCTAACCCTAACCCTAACCCTAACCCGTACCCTAACCCGTACCCTAACCCGTACCCTAACCCGTACCCTAACCCTAACCCGTACCCTAACCCATACCCTAACCCTAACCCGTACCCTAACCCGTACCCTAACCCTAACCCGTACCCTAACCCTAACCCGTACCCTAACCCTAACCCTAACCCTAACCCTAACCCTAAGCCTAACCCTAACCCTAACCCTAACCCTAAGCCTGACACAGTCCTAAGCCTGACCCTAACCCTAACCCTAACCCTGACCGTGACTGTGTTCCCGACCCTAACCGCAATCCTTAAGGTAACCCTATCCCTGATCTAATGCCAACCACGATCCTAAACCTAATGCTGAGGCTAAACATAAAACTAAACCCTACCCTAACCCAAAACCTAACCCTAACCTTAAGGCTGTCTAACCCTAACCGAACCATAACCCTACTTCTAAACCTAATCCTAACTCCAAACCCAAACCTTTCCCCTAAATCTAATCCTGAAACTGAACCGTATATTGACCCCAATCCAAATCCTGACCCTGACCATAAACCGGACCCCGGCCCAGACCTTCACCAGATCCTGACCCTAAACCTAACCCTGACAATAGCACTGACCCAAAACTAACCCTGTCCTTGAGCTGAACGTGGACCCTAAACCAAAACCAGATCCTGACCCTAAACCTGACACTGGCTCTGAACTTCACCCTGACCCTGACCCAGACCCTGAACATAAACCTAAACCTGACCCTAACGGTGACCCTACACTGACCCTAACACTAACCCTGAAGCTGACTGTGATTCTGACCCTAACTGTAACCCTAAAGGTAACCCTGACCCTGACCCTGATATGGACCATGACACAAAACATAACAATGATTCTAACCCTACAACTAACCCATAAAACTAATGCAGACCCTGACCCTAAACCAGTGTAACCCTAATCCTCAAATTAATTCTAATTCTCACCCCAAACCCATACTTTAAACCTATCCCTGAATTTATCCCTGAATCTGACCTGACCCTTACCCTGAACTTTGCCAAAACTTGACCCTGATCCGAATTTTGACCCTAAACAGAACCCTGGCCCTGACCCTAAACTGAACCCTGGCCCTGACCCTAAACCTGACCCTAATACTTTCACTGACACTGACCATAAACCTAACTCTGACCCAGACCGTGAGTCTGACCAGAACTCTAACCCTAAAGCTAAACTAAGTCAGGACCCTAATCATAACCCAGAATCTAAACATAAAGCAGGCCTTATTCTAACCATGACCATAATCCTGAACTGGACCCTAACCATAACACTGAACATGACACCAAACCTATCCCTGACCCTGACCCTTACTCTGAAACTAACCCTAACCCTGACACTGACTGTGAGCCTGACCATAAACCTAACCCTGAACCTAACCCTAACCCTGACCCCTACACTAAGCCTAACGATAACCCTGCCCCTAACAATGTCTAACCCTAACCCTGAACCTAACTATAACCCTAAAATTAACCCGGTCCTAAAACTAACTGAAAACGCTGACCCTGACTCTGACTGTGAGCCTGACCATAAACCTAACCCTAAACCTAAACCTAACCCTAACCCTAACCCTAACCCTAACCCTAACCCTAACCCTAACCCGTACCCTAACCCGTACCCTAACCCGTACCCTAACCCTAACCCGTACCCTAACCCGTACCCTAACCCTAACCCGTACCCTAACCCGTACCCTAACCCTAACCCGTACCCTAACCCTAACCCGTACCCTAACCCTAACCCTAACCCTAACCCTAACCCTAAGCCTAACCCTAACCCTAACCCTAACCCTAAGCCTGACACAGTCCTAAGCCTGACCCTAACCCTAACCCTAACCCTGACCGTGACTGTGTTCCCGACCCTAACCGCAATCCTTAAGGTAACCCTATCCCTGATCTAATGCCAACCACGATCCTAAACCTAATGCTGAGGCTAAACATAAAACTAAACCCTACCCTAACCCAAAACCTAACCCTAACCTTAAGGCTGTCTAACCCTAACCGAACCATAACCCTACTTCTAAACCTAATCCTAACTCCAAACCCAAACCTTTCCCCTAAATCTAATCCTGAAACTGAACCGTATATTGACCCCAATCCAAATCCTGACCCTGACCATAAACCGGACCCCGGCCCAGACCTTCACCAGATCCTGACCCTAAACCTAACCCTGACAATAGCACTGACCCAAAACTAACCCTGTCCTTGAGCTGAACGTGGACCCTAAACCAAAACCAGATCCTGACCCTAAACCTGACACTGGCTCTGAACTTCACCCTGACCCTGACCCAGACCCTGAACATAAACCTAAACCTGACCCTAACGGTGACCCTACACTGACCCTAACACTAACCCTGAAGCTGACTGTGATTCTGACCCTAACTGTAACCCTAAAGGTAACCCTGACCCTGACCCTGATATGGACCATGACACAAAACATAACAATGATTCTAACCCTACAACTAACCCATAAAACTAATGCAGACCCTGACCCTAAACCAGTGTAACCCTAATCCTCAAATTAATTCTAATTCTCACCCCAAACCCATACTTTAAACCTATCCCTGAATTTATCCCTGAATCTGACCTGACCCTTACCCTGAACTTTGCCAAAACTTGACCCTGATCCGAATTTTGACCCTAAACAGAACCCTGGCCCTGACCCTAAACTGAACCCTGGCCCTGACCCTAAACCTGACCCTAATACTTTCACTGACACTGACCATAAACCTAACTCTGACCCAGACCGTGAGCCTGACCAGAACTCTAACCCTAAAGCTAAACTAAGTCAGGACCCTAATCATAACCCAGAATCTAAACATAAAGCAGGCCTTATTCTAACCATGACCATAATCCTGAACTGGACCCTAACCATAACACTGAACATGACACCAAACCTATCCCTGACCCTGACCCTTACTCTGAAACTAACCCTAACCCTGACACTGACTGTGAGCCTGACCATAAACCTAACCCTGAACCTAACCCTAACCCTGACCCCTACACTACGCCTAACGATAACCCTGCCCCTAACAATGTCTAACCCTAACCCTGAACCTAACTATAACCCTAAAATTAACCCGGTCCTAAAACTAACTGAAAACGCTGACCCTGACTCTGACTGTGAGCCTGACCATAAACCTAACCCTAAACCTAAACCTAACCCTAACCCTAACCCTAACACTAACCCTAACCCTAACCCGTACCCTAACCCGTACCCTAACCCTAACCCGTACCCTAACCCGTACCCTAACCCTAACCCTAACCCTAACCCTAACCCTAACCCTAACCCGTACCGAACCCGTATCCTAACCCGTACCCTAACCCTAACCCGTACCCTAACCCGTACCCTAACCCTAACCCGTACCCTAACCCGTACCCTAACCCTAACCCGTACCCTAACCCTAACCCTAACCCTAACCCTAACCCTAAGCCTGACACAGTCCTAAGCCTGACCCTAACCCTAACCCTAACCCTGACCGTGACTGTGTTCCCGACCCTAACCGCAATCCTTAAGGTAACCCTATCCCTGATCTAATGCCAACCACGATCCTAAACCTAATGCTGAGGCTAAACATAAAACTAAACCCTACCCTAACCCAAAACCTAACCCTAACCTTAAGGCTGTCTAACCCTAACCGAACCATAACCCTACTTCTAAACCTAATCCTAACTCCAAACCCAAACCTTTCCCCTAAATCTAATCCTGAAACTGAACCGTATATTGACCCCAATCCAAATCCTGACCCTGACCATAAACCGGACCCCGGCCCAGACCTTCACCAGATCCTGACCCTAAACCTAACCCTGACAATAGCACTGACCCAAAACTAACCCTGTCCTTGAGCTGAACGTGGACCCTAAACCAAAACCAGATCCTGACCCTAAACCTGACACTGGCTCTGAACTTCACCCTGACCCTGACCCAGACCCTGAACATAAACCTAAACCTGACCCTAACGGTGACCCTACACTGACCCTAACACTAACCCTGAAGCTGACTGTGATTCTGACCCTAACTGTAACCCTAAAGGTAACCCTGACCCTGACCCTGATATGGACCATGACACAAAACATAACAATGATTCTAACCCTACAACTAACCCATAAAACTAATGCAGACCCTGACCCTAAACCAGTGTAACCCTAATCCTCAAATTAATTCTAATTCTCACCCCAAACCCATACTTTAAACCTATCCCTGAATTTATCCCTGAATCTGACCTGACCCTTACCCTGAACTTTGCCAAAACTTGACCCTGATCCGAATTTTGACCCTAAACAGAACCCTGGCCCTGACCCTAAACTGAACCCTGGCCCTGACCCTAAACCTGACCCTAATACTTTCACTGACACTGACCATAAACCTAACTCTGACCCAGACCGTGAGCCTGACCAGAACTCTAACCCTAAAGCTAAACTAAGTCAGGACCCTAATCATAACCCAGAATCTAAACATAAAGCAGGCCTTATTCTAACCATGACCATAATCCTGAACTGGACCCTAACCATAACACTGAACATGACACCAAACCTATCCCTGACCCTGACCCTTACTCTGAAACTAACCCTAACCCTGACACTGACTGTGAGCCTGACCATAAACCTAACCCTGAACCTAACCCTAACCCTGACCCCTACACTACGCCTAACGATAACCCTGCCCCTAACAATGTCTAACCCTAACCCTGAACCTAACTATAACCCTAAAATTAACCCGGTCCTAAAACTAACTGAAAACGCTGACCCTGACTCTGACTGTGAGCCTGACCATAAACCTAACCCTAAACCTAAACCTAACCCTAACCCTAACCCTAACACTAACCCTAACCCTAACCCGTACCCTAACCCGTACCCTAACCCGTACCCTAACCCTAACCCGTACCCTAACCCGTACCCTAACCCTAACCCTAACCCTAACCCTAACCCTAACCCGTACCCTAACCCGTACCGAACCCGTACCCTAACCCGTACCCTAACCCTAACCCGTACCCTAACCCGTACCCTAACCCTAACCCGTACCCTAACCCTAACCCGTACCCTAACCCTAACCCTAACCCTAACCCTAAGCCTAACCCTAACCCTAACCCTAAGCCTGACACAGTCCTAAGCCTGACCCTAACCCTAACCCTAACCCTGACCGTGACTATGTTCCCGACCCTAACCGCAATCCTTAAGGTAACCCTATCCCTGATCTAATGCCAACCACGATCCTAAACCTAATGCTGAGGCTAAACATAAAACTAAACCCTACCCTAACCCAAAACCTAACCCTAACCTTAAGGCTGTCTAACCCTAACCGAACCATAACCCTACTTCTAAACCTAATCCTAACTCCAAACCCAAACCTTTCCCCTAAATCTAATCCTGAAACTGAACCGTATATTGACCCCAATCCAAATCCTGACCCTGACCATAAACCGGACCCCGGCCCAGACCTTCACCAGATCCTGACCCTAAACCTAACCCTGACAATAGCACTGACCCAAAACTAACCCTGTCCTTGAGCTGAACGTGGACCCTAAACCAAAACCAGATCCTGACCCTAAACCTGACACTGGCTCTGAACTTCACCCTGACCCTGACCCAGACCCTGAACATAAACCTAAACCTGACCCTAACGGTGACCCTACACTGACCCTAACACTAACCCTGAAGCTGACTGTGATTCTGACCCTAACTGTAACCCTAAAGGTAACCCTGACCCTGACCCTGATATGGACCATGACACAAAACATAACAATGATTCTAACCCTACAACTAACCCATAAAACTAATGCAGACCCTGACCCTAAACCAGTGTAACCCTAATCCTCAAATTAATTCTAATTCTCACCCCAAACCCATACTTTAAACCTATCCCTGAATTTATCCCTGAATCTGACCTGACCCTTACCCTGAACTTTGCCAAAACTTGACCCTGATCCGAATTTTGACCCTAAACAGAACCCTGGCCCTGACCCTAAACGGAACCCTGGCCCTGACCCTAAACCTGACCCTAATACTTTCACTGACACTGACCATAAACCTAACTCTGACCCAGACCGTGAGCCTGACCAGAACTCTAACCCTAAAGCTAAACTAAGTCAGGACCCTAATCATAACCCAGAATCTAAACATAAAGCAGGCCTTATTCTAACCATGACCATAATCCTGAACTGGACCCTAACCATAACACTGAACATGACACCAAACCTATCCCTGACCCTGACCCTTACTCTGAAACTAACCCTAACCCTGACACTGACTGTGAGCCTGACCATAAACCTAACCCTGAACCTAACCCTAACCCTGACCCCTACACTACGCCTAACGATAACCCTGCCCCTAACAATGTCTAACCCTAACCCTGAACCTAACTATAACCCTAAAATTAACCCGGTCCTAAAACTAACTGAAAACGCTGACCCTGACTCTGACTGTGAGCCTGACCATAAACCTAACCCTATACCTAAACCTAACCCTAACCCTAACCCTAACCCTAACCCTAACCCTAACCCGTACCCTAACCCGTACCCTAACCCTAACCCGTACCCTAACCCTAACCCGTACCCTAACCCGTACCCTAACCCTAACCCGTACCCTAACCCGTACCCTAACCCTAACCCTAACCCTAACCCTAAGCCTAACCCTAACCCTAACCCTAACCCTAAGCCTGACACAGTCCTAAGCCTGACCCTAACCCTAACCCTAACCCTGACCGTGACTGTGTTCCCGACCCTAACCGCAATCCTTAAGGTAACCCTATCCCTGATCTAATGCCAACCACGATCCTAAACCTAATGCTGAGGCTAAACATAAAACTAAACCCTACCCTAACCCAAAACCTAACCCTAACCTTAAGGCTGTCTAACCCTAACCGAACCATAACCCTACTTCTAAACCTAATCCTAACTCCAAACCCAAACCTTTCCCCTAAATCTAATCCTGAAACTGAACCGTATATTGACCCCAATCCAAATCCTGACCCTGACCATAAACCGGACCCCGGCCCAGACCTTCACCAGATCCTGACCCTAAACCTAACCCTGACAATAGCACTGACCCAAAACTAACCCTGTCCTTGAGCTGAACGTGGACCCTAAACCAAAACCAGATCCTGACCCTAAACCTGACACTGGCTCTGAACTTCACCCTGACCCTGACCCAGACCCTGAACATAAACCTAAACCTGACCCTAACGGTGACCCTACACTGACCCTAACACTAACCCTGAAGCTGACTGTGATTCTGACCCTAACTGTAACCCTAAAGGTAACCCTGACCCTGACCCTGATATGGACCATGACACAAAACATAACAATGATTCTAACCCTACAACTAACCCATAAAACTAATGCAGACCCTGACCCTAAACCAGTGTAACCCTAATCCTCAAATTAATTCTAATTCTCACCCCAAACCCATACTTTAAACCTATCCCTGAATTTATCCCTGAATCTGACCTGACCCTTACCCTGAACTTTGCCAAAACTTGACCCTGATCCGAATTTTGACCCTAAACAGAACCCTGGCCCTGACCCTAAACTGAACCCTGGCCCTGACCCTAAACCTGACCCTAATACTTTCACTGACACTGACCATAAACCTAACTCTGACCCAGACCGTGAGCCTGACCAGAACTCTAACCCTAAAGCTAAACTAAGTCAGGACCCTAATCATAACCCAGAATCTAAACATAAAGCAGGCCTTATTCTAACCATGACCATAATCCTGAACTGGACCCTAACCATAACACTGAACATGACACCAAACCTATCCCTGACCCTGACCCTTACTCTGAAACTAACCCTAACCCTGACACTGACTGTGAGCCTGACCATAAACCTAACCCTGAACCTAACCCTAACCCTGACCCCTACACTACGCCTAACGATAACCCTGCCCCTAACAATGTCTAACCCTAACCCTGAACCTAACTATAACCCTAAAATTAACCCGGTCCTAAAACTAACTGAAAACGCTGACCCTGACTCTGACAGTGAGCCTGACCATAAACCTAACCCTAAACCTAAACCTAACCCTAACCCGTACCCTAACCCGTACCCTAACCCGTACCCTAACCCGTACCCTAACCCGTACCCTAACCCTAACCCGTACCCTAACCCTAACCCGTACCCTAACCCGTACCCTAACCCTAACCCGTACCCTAACCCTAACCCGTACCCTAACCCTAACCCGTACCCTAACCCTAACCCTAAGCCTAACCCTAACCCTAACCCTAACCCTAAGCCTGACACAGTCCTAAGCCTGACCCTAACCCTAACCCTAACCCTGACCGTGACTGTGTTCCCGACCCTAACCGCAATCCTTAAGGTAACCCTATCCCTGATCTAATGCCAACCACGATCCTAAACCTAATGCTGAGGCTAAACATAAAACTAAACCCTACCCTAACCCAAAACCTAACCCTAACCTTAAGGCTGTCTAACCCTAACCGAACCATAACCCTACTTCTAAACCTAATCCTAACTCCAAACCCAAACCTTTCCCCTAAATCTAATCCTGAAACTGAACCGTATATTGACCCCAATCCAAATCCTGACCCTGACCATAAACCGGACCCCGGCCCAGACCTTCACCAGATCCTGACCCTAAACCTAACCCTGACAATAGCACTGACCCAAAACTAACCCTGTCCTTGAGCTGAACGTGGACCCTAAACCAAAACCAGATCCTGACCCTAAACCTGACACTGGCTCTGAACTTCACCCTGACCCTGACCCAGACCCTGAACATAAACCTAAACCTGACCCTAACGGTGACCCTACACTGACCCTAACACTAACCCTGAAGCTGACTGTGATTCTGACCCTAACTGTAACCCTAAAGGTAACCCTGACCCTGACCCTGATATGGACCATGACACAAAACATAACAATGATTCTAACCCTACAACTAACCCATAAAACTAATGCAGACCCTGACCCTAAACCAGTGTAACCCTAATCCTCAAATTAATTCTAATTCTCACCCCAAACCCATACTTTAAACCTATCCCTGAATTTATCCCTGAATCTGACCTGACCCTTACCATGAACTTTGCCAAAACTTGACCCTGATCCGAATTTTGACCCTAAACAGAACCCTGGCCCTGACCCTAAACTGAACCCTGGCCCTGACCCTAAACCTGACCCTAATACTTTCACTGACACTGACCATAAACCTAACTCTGACCCAGACCGTGAGCCTGACCAGAACTCTAACCCTAAAGCTAAACTAAGTCAGGACCCTAATCATAACCCAGAATCTAAACATAAAGCAGGCCTTATTCTAACCATGACCATAATCCTGAACTGGACCCTAACCATAACACTGAACATGACACCAAACCTATCCCTGACCCTGACCCTTACTCTGAAACTAACCCTAACCCTGACACTGACTGTGAGCCTGACCATAAACCTAACCCTGAACCTAACCCTAACCCTGACCCCTACACTACGCCTAACGATAACCCTGCCCCTAACAATGTCTAACCCTAACCCTGAACCTAACTATAACCCTAAAATTAACCCGGTCCTAAAACTAACTGAAAACGCTGACCCTGACTCTGACTGTGAGCCTGACCATAAACCTAACCCTAACCCTAAACCTAAACCTAACCCTAACCCGTACCCTAACCCGTACCCTAACCCGTACCCTAACCCTAACCCGTACCCTAACCCGTACCCTAACCCTAACCCGTACCCTAACCCGTACCCTAACCCTAACCCGTACCCTAACCCGTACCCTAACCCTAACCCGTACCCTAACCCATACCCTAACCCGTACCCTAACCCTAACCCTAACCCTAAGCCTAACCCTAACCCTAACCCTAACCCTAAGCCTGACACAGTCCTAAGCCTGACCCTAACCCTAACCCTAACCCTGACCGTGACTGTGTTCCCGACCCTAACCGCAATCCTTAAGGTAACCCTATCCCTGATCTAATGCCAACCACGATCCTAAACCTAATGCTGAGGCTAAACATAAAACTAAACCCTACCCTAACCCAAAACCTAACCCTAACCTTAAGGCTGTCTAACCCTAACCGAACCATAACCCTACTTCTAAACCTAATCCTAACTCCAAACCCAAACCTTTCCCCTAAATCTAATCCTGAAACTGAACCGTATATTGACCCCAATCCAAATCCTGACCCTGACCATAAACCGGACCCTGGCCCAGACCTTCACCAGATCCTGACCCTAAACCTAACCCTGACAATAGCACTGACCCAAAACTAACCCTGTCCTTGAGCTGAACGTGGACCCTAAACCAAAACCAGATCCTGACCCTAAACCTGACACTGGCTCTGAACTTCACCCTGACCCTGACCCAGACCCTGAACATAAACCTAAACCTGACCCTAACGGTGACCCTACACTGACCCTAACACTAACCCTGAAGCTGACTGTGATTCTGACCCTAACTGTAACCCTAAAGGTAACCCTGACCCTGACCCTGATATGGACCATGACACAAAACATAACAATGATTCTAACCCTACAACTAACCCATAAAACTAATGCAGACCCTGACCCTAAACCAGTGTAACCCTAATCCTCAAATTAATTCTAATTCTCACCCCAAACCCATACTTTAAACCTATCCCTGAATTTATCCCTGAATCTGACCTGACCCTTACCCTGAACTTTGCCAAAACTTGACCCTGATCCGAATTTTGACCCTAAACAGAACCCTGGCCCTGACCCTAAACTGAACCCTGGCCCTGACCCTAAACCTGACACTAATACTTTCACTGACACTGACCATAAACCTAACTCTGACCCAGACCGTGAGCCTGACCAGAACTCTAACCCTAAAGCTAAACTAAGTCAGGACCCTAATCATAACCCAGAATCTAAACATAAAGCAGGCCTTATTCTAACCATGACCATAATCCTGAACTGGACCCTAACCATAACACTGAACATGACACCAAACCTATCCCTGACCCTGACCCTTACTCTGAAACTAACCCTAACCCTGACACTGACTGTGAGCCTGACCATAAACCTAACCCTGAACCTAACCCTAACCCTGACCCCTACACTACGCCTAACGATAACCCTGCCCCTAACAATGTCTAACCCTAACCCTGAACCTAACTATAACCCTAAAATTAACCCGGTCCTAAAACTAACTGAAAACGCTGACCCTGACTCTGACTGTGAGCCTGACCATAAACCTAACCATAAACCTAAACCTAACCCTAACCCTAACCCTAACCCTAACCCTAACCCGTAACCTAACCCGTACCCTAACCCGTACCCTAACCCTAACCCGTACCCTAACCCGTACCCTAACCCTAACCCGTACCCTAACCCGTACCCTAACCCTAACCCGTACCCTAACCCTAACCCGTACCCTAACCCTAACCCTAACCCTAACCCTAACCCTAACCCTAAGCCTAACCCTAACCCTAACCCTAACCTTAAGCCTGACACAGTCCTAAGCCTGACCCTAACCCTAACCCTAACCCTGACCGTGACTGTGTTCCCGACCCTAACCGCAATCCTTAAGGTAACCCTATCCCTGATCTAATGCCAACCACGATCCTAAACCTAATGCTGAGGCTAAACATAAAACTAAACCCTACCCTAACCCAAAACCTAACCCTAACCTTAAGGCTGTCTAACCCTAACCGAACCATAACCCTACTTCTAAACCTAATCCTAACTCCAAACCCAAACCTTTCCCCTAAATCTAATCCTGAAACTGAACTGTATATTGACCCCAATCCAAATCCTGACCCTGACCATAAACCGGACCCCGGCCCAGACCTTCACCAGATCCTGACCCTAAACCTAACCCTGACAATAGCACTGACCCAAAACTAACCCTGTCCTTGAGCTGAACGTGGACCCTAAACCAAAACAAGATCCTGACCCTAAACCTGACACTGGCTCTGAACTTCACCCTGACCCTGACCCAGACCCTGAACATAAACCTAAACCTGACCCTAACGGTGACCCTACACTGACCCTAACACTAACCCTGAAGCTGACTGTGATTCTGACCCTAACTGTAACCCTAAAGGTAACCCTGACCCTGACCCTGATATGGACCATGACACAAAACATAACAATGATTCTAACCCTACAACTAACCCATAAAACTAATGCAGACCCTGACCCTAAACCAGTGTAACCCTAATCCTCAAATTAATTCTAATTCTCACCCCAAACCCATACTTTAAACCTATCCCTGAATTTATCCCTGAATCTGACCTGACCCTTACCCTGAACTTTGCCAAAACTTGACCCTGATCCGAATTTTGACCCTAAACAGAACCCTGGCCCTGACCCTAAACTGAACCCTGGCCCTGACCCTAAACCTGACCCTAATACTTTCACTGACACTGACCATAAACCTAACTCTGACCCAGACCGTGAGCCTGACCAGAACTCTAACCCTAAAGCTAAACTAAGTCAGGACCCTAATCATAACCCAGAATCTAAACATAAAGCAGGCCTTATTCTAACCATGACCATAATCCTGAACTGGACCCTAACCATAACACTGAACATGACACCAAACCTATCCCTGACCCTGACCCTTACTCTGAAACTAACCCTAACCCTGACACTGACTGTGAGCCTGACCATAAACCTAACCCTGAACCTAACCCTAACCCTGACCCCTACACTACGCCTAACGATAACCCTGCCCCTAACAATGTCTAACCCTAACCCTGAACCTAACTATAACCCTAAAATTAACCCGGTCCTAAAACTAACTGAAAACGCTGACCCTGACTCTGACTGTGAGCCTGACCATAAACCTAACCCTAAACCTAAACCTAACCCTAACCCTAACCCTAACACTAACCCTAACCCTAACCCGTACCCTAACCCGTACCCTAACCCGTACCCTAACCCTAACCCGTACCCTAACCCGTACCCTAACCCTAACCCGTACCCTAACCCGTACCCTAACCCTAACCCGTACCCTAACCCTAACCCGTACCCTAACCCTAACCCTAACCCTAACCCTAACCCTAACCCTAAGCCTAACCCTAACCCTAACCCTAACCCTAAGCCTGACACAGTCCTAAGCCTGACCCTAACCCTAACCCTAACCCTGACCGTGACTGTGTTCCCGACCCTAACCGCAATCCTTAAGGTAACCCTATCCCTGATCTAATGCCAACCACGATCCTAAACCTAATGCTGAGGCTAAACATAAAACTAAACCCTACCCTAACCCAAAACCTAACCCTAACCTTAAGGCTGTCTAACCCTAACCGAACCATAACCCTACTTCTAAACCTAATCCTAACTCCAAACCCAAACCTTTCCCCTAAATCTAATCCTGAAACTGAACCGTATATTGACCCCAATCCAAATCCTGACCCTGACCATAAACCGGACCCCGGCCCAGACCTTCACCAGATCCTGACCCTAAACCTAACCCTGACAATAGCACTGACCCAAAACTAACCCTGTCCTTGAGCTGAACGTGGACCCTAAACCAAAACCAGATCCTGACCCTAAACCTGACACTGGCTCTGAACTTCACCCTGACCCTGACCCAGACCCTGAACATAAACCTAAACCTGACCCTAACGGTGACCCTACACTGACCCTAACACTAACCCTGAAGCTGACTGTGATTCTGACCCTAACTGTAACCCTAAAGGTAACCCTGACCCTGACCCTGATATGGACCATGACACAAAACATAACAATGATTCTAACCCTACAACTAACCCATAAAACTAATGCAGACCCTGACCCTAAACCAGTGTAACCCTAATCCTCAAATTAATTCTAATTCTCACCCCAAACCCATACTTTAAACCTATCCCTGAATTTATCCCTGAATCTGACCTGACCCTTACCCTGAACTTTGCCAAAACTTGACCCTGATCCGAATTTTGACCCTAAACAGAACCCTGGCCCTGACCCTAAACTGAACCCTGGCCCTGACCCTAAACCTGACCCTAATACTTTCACTGACACTGACCATAAACCTAACTCTGACCCAGACCGTGAGCCTGACCAGAACTCTAACCCTAAAGCTAAACTAAGTCAGGACCCTAATCATAACCCAGAATCTAAACATAAAGCAGGCCTTATTCTAACCATGACCATAATCCTGAACTGGACCCTAACCATAACACTGAACATGACACCAAACCTATCCCTGACCCTGACCCTTACTCTGAAACTAACCCTAACCCTGACACTGACTGTGAGCCTGACCATAAACCTAACCCTGAACCTAACCCTAACCCTGACCCCTACACTACGCCTAACGATAACCCTGCCCCTAACAATGTCTAACCCTAACCCTGAACCTAACTATAACCCTAAAATTAACCCGGTCCTAAAACTAACTGAAAACGCTGACCCTGACTCTGACTGTGAGCCTGACCATAAACCTAACCCTAAACCTAAACCTAACCCTAACCCTAACCCTAACCCTAACCCTAACCCTAACCCTAACCCGTACCCTAACCCGTACCCTAACCCGTACCCTAACCCTAACCCGTACCCTAACCCGTACCCTAACCCTAACCCGTACCCTAACCCGTACCCTAACCCTAACCCGTACCCTAACCCTAACCCGTACCCTAACCCTAACCCTAACCCTAACCCTAAGCCTAACCCTAACCCTAACCCTAACCCTAACCCTAACCCTAAGCCTGACACAGTCCTAAGCCTGACCCTAACCCTAACCCTAACCCTGACCGTGACTGTGTTCCCGACCCTAACCGCAATCCTTAAGGTAACCCTATCCCTGATCTAATGCCAACCACGATCCTAAACCTAATGCTGAGGCTAAACATAAAACTAAACCCTACCCTAACCCAAAACCTAACCCTAACCTTAAGGCTGTCTAACCCTAACCGAACCATAACCCTACTTCTAAACCTAATCCTAACTCCAAACCCAAACCTTTCCCCTAAATCTAATCCTGAAACTGAACCGTATATTGACCCCAATCCAAATCCTGACCCTGACCATAAACCGGACCCCGGCCCAGACCTTCACCAGATCCTGACCCTAAACCTAACCCTGACAATAGCACTGACCCAAAACTAACCCTGTCCTTGAGCTGAACGTGGACCCTAAACCAAAACCAGATCCTGACCCTAAACCTGACACTGGCTCTGAACTTCACCCTGACCCTGACCCAGACCCTGAACATAAACCTAAACCTGACCCTAACGGTGACCCTACACTGACCCTAACACTAACCCTGAAGCTGACTGTGATTCTGACCCTAACTGTAACCCTAAAGGTAACCCTGACCCTGACCCTGATATGGACCATGACACAAAACATAACAATGATTCTAACCCTACAACTAACCCATAAAACTAATGCAGACCCTGACCCTAAACCAGTGTAACCCTAATCCTCAAATTAATTCTAATTCTCACCCCAAACCCATACTTTAAACCTATCCCTGAATTTATCCCTGAATCTGACCTGACCCTTACCCTGAACTTTGCCAAAACTTGACCCTGATCCGAATTTTGACCCTAAACAGAACCCTGGCCCTGACCCTAAACTGAACCCTGGCCCTGACCCTAAACCTGACCCTAATACTTTCACTGACACTGACCATAAACCTAACTCTGACCCAGACCGTGAGCCTGACCAGAACTCTAACCCTAAAGCTAAACTAAGTCAGGACCCTAATCATAACCCAGAATCTAAACATAAAGCAGGCCTTATTCTAACCATGACCATAATCCTGAACTGGACCCTAACCATAACACTGAACATGACACCAAACCTATCCCTGACCCTGACCCTTACTCTGAAACTAACCCTAACCCTGACACTGACTGTGAGCCTGACCATAAACCTAACCCTGAACCTAACCCTAACCCTGACCCCTACACTACGCCTAACGATAACCCTGCCCCTAACAATGTCTAACCCTAACCCTGAACCTAACTATAACCCTAAAATTAACCCGGTCCTAAAACTAACTGAAAACGCTGACCCTGACTCTGACTGTGAGCCTGACCATAAACCTAACCCTAAACCTAACCCTAACCCTAACCCTAACCCTAACCCTAACCCGTACCCTAACCCGTACCCTAACCCGTACCCTAACCCTAACCCGTACCCTAACCCGTACCCTAACCCTAACCCATACCCTAACCCTAACCCGTACCCTAACCCGTACCCTAACCCTAACCCGTACCCTAACCCTAACCCGTACCCTAACCCTAACCCTAACCCTAACCCGTACCCTAACCCTAACCCTAACCCTAACCCTAACCCTAAGCCTGACACAGTCCTAAGCCTGACCCTAACCCTAACCCTGACCGTGACTGTGTTCCCGACCCTAACCGCAATCCTTAAGGTAACCCTATCCCTGATCTAATGCCAACCACGATCCTAAACCTAATGCTGAGGCTAAACATAAAACTAAACCCTACCCTAACCCAAAACCTAACCCTAACCTTAAGGCTGTCTAACCCTAACCGAACCATAACCCTACTTCTAAACCTAATCCTAACTCCAAACCCAAACCTTTCCCCTAAATCTAATCCTGAAACTGAACCGTATATTGACCCCAATCCAAATCCTGACCCTGACCATAAACCGGACCCCGGCCCAGACCTTCACCAGATCCTGACCCTAAACCTAACCCTGACAATAGCACTGACCCAAAACTAACCCTGTCCTTGAGCTGAACGTGGACCCTAAACCAAAACCAGATCCTGACCCTAAACCTGACACTGGCTCTGAACTTCACCCTGACCCTGACCCAGACCCTGAACATAAACCTAAACCTGACCCTAACGGTGACCCTACACTGACCCTAACACTAACCCTGAAGCTGACTGTGATTCTGACCCTAACTGTAACCCTAAAGGTAACCCTGACCCTGACCCTGATATGGACCATGACACAAAACATAACAATGATTCTAACCCTACAACTAACCCATAAAACTAATGCAGACCCTGACCCTAAACCAGTGTAACCCTAATCCTCAAATTAATTCTAATTCTCACCCCAAACCCATACTTTAAACCTATCCCTGAATTTATCCCTGAATCTGACCTGACCCTTACCCTGAACTTTGCCAAAACTTGACCCTGATCCGAATTTTGACCCTAAACAGAACCCTGGCCCTGACCCTAAACTGAACCCTGGCCCTGACCCTAAACCTGACCCTAATACTTTCACTGACACTGACCATAAACCTAACTCTGACCCAGACCGTGAGCCTGACCAGAACTCTAACCCTAAAGCTAAACTAAGTCAGGACCCTAATCATAACCCAGAATCTAAACATAAAGCAGGCCCTTATTCTACCCATGACCATAATCCTGAACTGGACCCTAACCATAACACTGAACATGACACCAAACCTATCCCTGACCCTGACCCTTACTCTGAAACTAACCCTAACCCCTGACACTGACTGTGAGCCTGACCATAAACCTAACCCTGAACCTAACCCTAACCCTGACCCCTACACTACGCCTAACGATAACCCTGCCCCTAACAATGTCTAAACCCTAACCCTGAACCTAACTATAACCCTAAAATTAACCCGGTCCTAAAACTAACTGAAAACGCTGACCCTGACTCTGACTGTGAGCCTGACCATAAACCTAACCCTAACCCTAAACCTAAACCTAACCCTAACCCGTACCCAAACCCGTACCCTAACCCGTACCCTAACCCTAACCCGTACCCTAACCCGTTACCCTAACCCTAACCCGTACCCTAACCCGTACCCTAACCCTAACCCGTACCCTAACCCGTACCCTAACCCTAACCCTAACCCTTAACCCATACCCTAACCCGTACCCTAACCCTAACCCTAACCCTAAGCCTAACCCTAACCCTAACCCTAACCCTAAGCCTGACACAGTCCTAAGCCTGACCCTAACCCTAACCCTAACCCTGACCGTGACTGTGTTCCCGACCCTAACCGCAATCCTTAAGGTAACCCTATCCCTTGATCTAATGCCAACCACGATCCTAAACCTAATGCTGAGGCTAAACATAAAACTAAACCCTAACCCTAACCCAAAACCTAACCCTAACCTTAAGGCTGTCTAACCCTAACCGAACCATAACCCTACTTCTAAACCTAATCCTAACTCCAAACCCAAACCTTTCCCCTAAATCTAATCCTGAAACTGAACCGTATATTGACCCCAATCCAAATCCTGACCCTGACCATAAACCGGACCCCTGGCCCAGACCTTCACCAGATCCTGACCCTAAACCTAACCCTGACAATAGCACTGACCCAAAACTAACCCTGTCCTTGAGCTGAACGTGGACCCTAAACCAAAACCAGATCCTGACCCTAAACCTGACACTGGCTCTGAACTTCACCCTGACCCTGACCCAGACCCTGAACATAAACCTAAACCTGACCCTAACGGTGACCCTACACTGACCCTAACACTAACCCTGAAGCTGACTGTGATTCTGACCCCTAACTGTAACCCTAAAGGTAACCCTGACCCTGACCCTGATATGGACCATGACACAAAACATAACAATGATTCTAACCCTACAACTAACCCATAAAACTAATGCAGACCCTGACCCTAACCAGTGTAACCCTAATCCTCAAATTAATTCTAATTCTCACCCCAAACCCATACTTTAAACCTATCCCTGAATTTATCCCTGAATCTGACCTGACCCTTACCCTGAACTTTGCCAAACTTGACCCTGATCCGAATTTTGACCCTAAACAGAACCCTGGCCCTGACCCTAAACTGAACCCTGGCCCTGACCCCTAAACCTGACCCTAATACTTTCACTGACACTGACCATAAACCTAACTCTGACCCAGACCGTGAGCCTGACCAGAACTCTAACCCTAAAGCTAAACTAAGTCAGGACCCTAATCATAACCCAGAATCTAAACATAAAGCAGGCCTTATTCTAACCATGACCATAATCCTGAACTGGACCCTAACCATAACACTGAACATGACACCAAAACTATCCCTGACCCTGACCCTTACTCTGAAACTAACCCTAACCCTGACACTGACTGTGAGCCTGACCATAACCTAACCCTGAACCTAACCCTAACCCTGACCCCTACACTACGCCTAACGATAACCCTGCCCCTAACAATGTCTAACCCTAACCCTGAACCTAACTATAACCCTAAAATTAAACCCGGTCCTAAAACTAACTGAAAACGCTGACCCTGACTCTGACTGTGAGCCTGACCATAAACCTAACCATAAACCTAAACCTAACCCTAACCCTAACCCTAACCCTAACCCTAACCCGTAACCTAACCCGTACCCTAACCCGTACCCTAACCCTAAACCCGTACCCTAACCCGTACCCTAACCCTAACCCGTACCCTAACCCGTACCCTAACCCTAACCCGTACCCTAACCCTAACCCGTACCCTAACCCTAACCCTAACCCTAACCCTAACCCTTAACCCTAAGGCCTAACCCTAACCCTAACCCTAACCTTAAGCCTGACACAGTCCTAAGCCTGACCCTAACCCTAACCCTAACCCTGACCGTGACTGTGTTCCCGACCCTAACCGCAATCCTTAAGGTAACCCTATCCCTGATCTAATGCCAACCACGATCCTAAACCTAATGCTGAGGCTAAACATAAAACTAAACCCTACCCTAACCCAAAACCTAACCCTAACCTTAAGGCTGTCTAACCCTAACCGAACCATAACCCTACTTCTAAACCTAATCCTAACTCCAAACCCAAACCTTTCCCCTAAATCTAATCCTGAAACTGAACTGTATATTGACCCCAATCCAAATCCTGACCCTGACCATAAACCGGACCCCGGCCCAGACCTTCACCAGATCCTGACCCTAAACCTAACCCTGACAATAGCACTGACCCAAAACTAACCCTGTCCTTGAGCTGAACGTGGACCCTAAACCAAAACCAGATCCTGACCCTAAACCTGACACTGGCTCTGAACTTCACCCTGACCCCTGACCCAGACCCTGAACATAAACCTAAACCTGACCCTAACGGTGACCCTACACTGACCCTAACACTAACCCTGAAGCTGACTGTGATTCTGACCCTAACTGTAACCCTAAAGGTAACCCTGACCCTGACCCTGATATGGACCATGACACAAAACATAACAATGATTCTAACCCTACAACTAACCCATAAAAACTAATGCAGACCCTGACCCTAAACCAGTGTAACCCTAATCCTCAAATTAATTCTAATTCTCAACCCCAAACCCATACTTTAAACCTATCCCTGAATTTATCCCTGAATCTGACCTGACCCTTACCCTGAACTTTGCCAAAACTTGACCCTGATCCGAATTTTGACCCTAAACAGAACCCTGGCCCTGACCCTAAACTGAACCCTGGCCCTGACCCTAAACCTGACCCTAATACTTTCACTGACACTGACCATAAACCTAACTCTGACCCAGACCGTGAGCCTGACCAGAACTCTAACCCTAAAGCTAAACTAAGTAAGGACCCTAATCATAACCCAGAATCTAAACATAAAGCAGGCCTTATTCTAACCATGACCATAATCCCTGAACTGGACCCTAACCATAACACTGAACATGACACCAAACCTATCCCTGACCCTGACCCTTACTCTGAAACTAACCCTAACCCTGACACTGACTGTGAGCCTGACCATAAACCTAACCCTGAACCTAACCCTAACCCTGACCCCTACACTACGCCTAACGATAACCCTGCCCCCTAACAATGTCTAACCCTAACCCTGAACCTAACCTATAACCCTAAAATTAACCCGGGTCCTAAAACTAACTGAAAAACGCTGACCCTGACTCTGACTGTGAGGCCTGACCATAAACCTAACCCTAAACCTAAACCTAACCCTAACCCTAACCCTAACACTAACCCTAACCCTAACCCGTACCCTAACCCGTACCCTAACCCGTACCCTAACCCTAACCCATACCCTAACCCGTACCCTAACCCTAACCCGTACCCTAACCCGTACCCTAACCCTAAACCCGTACCCTAACCCTAACCCGTACCCTAACCCTAACCCTAACCCTAACCCTAAGCCTAACCCTAACCCTAACCCTAAACCTAAGCCTGACACAGTCCTAAGCCTGACCCTAACCCTAACCCTAACCCTGACCGTGACTGTGTTCCCGACCCTAACCGCAATCCTTAAGGTAACCCTATCCCTGATCTAATGCCAACCACGATCCTAAACCTAATGCTGAGGCTAAACATAAAACTAAACCCTACCCTAACCCAAAACCTAACCCTAACCTTAAGGCTGTCTAACCCTAACCGAACCATAACCCTACTTCTAAACCTAATCCTAACTCCAAACCCAAACCTTTCCCCTAAATCTAATCCTGAAACTGAACCGTATATTGACCCCAATCCAAATCCTGACCCTGACCATAAACCGGACCCCGGCCCAGACCTTCACCAGATCCTGACCCTAAACCTAACCCTGACAATAGCACTGACCCAAAACTAACCCTGTCCTTGAGCTGAACGTGGACCCTAAACCAAAACCAGATCCTGACCCTAAACCTGACACTGGCTCTGAACTTCACCCTGACCCTGACCCAGACCCTGAACATAAACCTAAACCTGACCCTAACGGTGACCCTACACTGACCCTAACACTAACCCTGAAGCTGACTGTGATTCTGACCCTAACTGTAACCCTAAAGGTAACCCTGACCCTGACCCTGATATGGACCATGACACAAAACATAACAATGATTCTAACCCTACAACTAACCCATAAAACTAATGCAGACCCTGACCCTAAACCAGTGTAACCCTAATCCTCAAATTAATTCTAATTCTCACCCCAAACCCATACTTTAAACCTATCCCTGAATTTATCCCTGAATCTGACCTGACCCTTACCCTGAACTTTGCCAAAACTTGACCCTGATCCGAATTTTGACCCTAAACAGAACCCTGGCCCTGACCCTAAACTGAACCCTGGCCCTGACCCTAAACCTGACCCTAATACTTTCACTGACACTGACCATAAACCTAACTCTGACCCAGACCGTGAGCCTGACCAGAACTCTAACCCTAAAGCTAAACTAAGTCAGGACCCTAATCATAACCCAGAATCTAAACATAAAGCAGGCCTTATTCTAACCATGACCATAATCCTGAACTGGACCCTAACCATAACACTGAACATGACACCAAACCTATCCCTGACCCTGACCCTTACTCTGAAACTAACCCTAACCCTGACACTGACTGTGAGCCTGACCATAAACCTAACCCTGAACCTAACCCTAACCCTGACCCCTACACTACGCCTAACGATAACCCTGCCCCTAACAATGTCTAACCCTAACCCTGAACCTAACTATAACCCTAAAATTAACCCGGTCCTAAAACTAACTGAAAACGCTGACCCTGACTCTGACTGTGAGCCTGACCATAAACCTAACCCTAAACCTAAACCTAACCCTAACCCTAACCCTAACACTAACCCTAACCCTAACCCGTACCCTAACCCGTACCCTAACCCGTACCCTAACCCTAACCCGTACCCTAACCCGTACCCTAACCCTAACCCTAACACTAACCCTAACCCTAACCCGTACCCTAACCCGTACCGAACCCGTACCCTAACCCGTACCCTAACCCTAACCCGTACCCTAACCCGTACCCTAACCCTAACCCGTACCCTAACCCGTACCCTAACCCTAACCCTAACCCTAACCCTAAGCCTAACCCTAACCCTAACCCTAAGCCTGACACAGTCCTAAGCCTGACCCTAACCCTAACCCTAACCCTGACCGTGACTGTGTTCCCGACCCTAACCGCAATCCTTAAGGTAACCCTATCCCTGATCTAATGCCAACCACGATCCTAAACCTAATGCTGAGGCTAAACATAAAACTAAACCCTACCCTAACCCAAAACCTAACCCTAACCTTAAGGCTGTCTAACCCTAACCGAACCATAACCCTAGTTCTAAACCTAATCCTAACTCCAAACCCAAACCTTTCCCCTAAATCTAATCCTGAAACTGAACCGTATATTGACCCCAATCCAAATCCTGACCCTGACCATAAACCGGACCCCGGCCCAGACCTTCACCAGATCCTGACCCTAAACCTAACCCTGACAATAGCACTGACCCAAAACTAACCCTGTCCTTGAGCTGAACGTGGACCCTAAACCAAAACCAGATCCTGACCCTAAACCTGACACTGGCTCTGAACTTCACCCTGACCCTGACCCAGACCCTGAACATAAACCTAAACCTGACCCTAACGGTGACCCTACACTGACCCTAACACTAACCCTGAAGCTGACTGTGATTCTGACCCTAACTGTAACCCTAAAGGTAACCCTGACCCTGACCCTGATATGGACCATGACACAAAACATAACAATGATTCTAACCCTACAACTAACCCATAAAACTAATGCAGACCCTGACCCTAAACCAGTGTAACCCTAATCCTCAAATTAATTCTAATTCTCACCCCAAACCCATACTTTAAACCTATCCCTGAATTTATCCCTGAATCTGACCTGACCCTTACCCTGAACTTTGCCAAAACTTGACCCTGATCCGAATTTTGACCCTAAACAGAACCCTGGCCCTGACCCTAAACTGAACCCTGGCCCTGACCCTAAACCTGACCCTAATACTTTCACTGACACTGACCATAAACCTAACTCTGACCCAGACCGTGAGCCTGACCAGAACTCTAACCCTAAAGCTAAACTAAGTCAGGACCCTAATCATAACCCAGAATCTAAACATAAAGCAGGCCTTATTCTAACCATGACCATAATCCTGAACTGGACCCTAACCATAACACTGAACATGACACCAAACCTATCCCTGACCCTGACCCTTACTCTGAAACTAACCCTAACCCTGACACTGACTGTGAGCCTGACCATAAACCTAACCCTGAACCTAACCCTAACCCTGACCCCTACACTACGCCTAACGATAACCCTGCCCCTAACAATGTCTAACCCTAACCCTGAACCTAACTATAACCCTAAAATTAACCCGGTCCTAAAACTAACTGAAAACGCTGACCCTGACTCTGACTGTGAGCCTGACCATAAACCTAACCCTAAACCTAACCCTAACCCTAACCCTAACCCTAACCCTAACCCGTACCCTAACCCGTACCCTAACCCGTACCCTAACCCTAACCCGTACCCTAACCCGTACCCTAACCCTAACCCATACCCTAACCCTAACCCGTACCCTAACCCGTACCCTAACCCTAACCCGTACCCTAACCCTAACCCGTACCCTAACCCTAACCCTAACCCTAACCCTAACCCTAAGCCTAACCCTAACCCTAACCCTAACCCTAAGCCTGACACAGTCCTAAGCCTGACCCTAACCCTAACCCTAACCCTGACCGTGACTGTGTTCCCGACCCTAACCGCAATCCTTAAGGTAACCCTATCCCTGATCTAATGCCAACCACGATCCTAAACCTAATGCTGAGGCTAAACATAAAACTAAACCCTACCCTAACCCAAAACCTAACCCTAACCTTAAGGCTGTCTAACCCTAACCGAACCATAACCCTACTTCTAAACCTAATCCTAACTCCAAACCCAAACCTTTCCCCTAAATCTAATCCTGAAACTGAACCGTATATTGACCCCAATCCAAATCCTGACCCTGACCATAAACCGGACCCCGGCCCAGACCTTCACCAGATCCTGACCCTAAACCTAACCCTGACAATAGCACTGACCCAAAACTAACCCTGTCCTTGAGCTGAACGTGGACCCTAAACCAAAACCAGATCCTGACCCTAAACCTGACACTGGCTCTGAACTTCACCCTGACCCTGACCCAGACCCTGAACATAAACCTAAACCTGACCCTAACGGTGACCCTACACTGACCCTAACACTAACCCTGAAGCTGACTGTGATTCTGACCCTAACTGTAACCCTAAAGGTAACCCTGACCCTGACCCTGATATGGACCATGACACAAAACATAACAATGATTCTAACCCTACAACTAACCCATAAAACTAATGCAGACCCTGACCCTAAACCAGTGTAACCCTAATCCTCAAATTAATTCTAATTCTCACCCCAAACCCATACTTTAAACCTATCCCTGAATTTATCCCTGAATCTGACCTGACCCTTACCCTGAACTTTGCCAAAACTTGACCCTGATCCGAATTTTGACCCTAAACAGAACCCTGGCCCTGACCCTAAACTGAACCCTGGCCCTGACCCTAAACCTGACCCTAATACTTTCACTGACACTGACCATAAACCTAACTCTGACCCAGACCGTGAGCCTGACCAGAACTCTAACCCTAAAGCTAAACTAAGTCAGGACCCTAATCATAACCCAGAATCTAAACATAAAGCAGGCCTTATTCTAACCATGACCATAATCCTGAACTGGACCCTAACCATAACACTGAACATGACACCAAACCTATCCCTGACCCTGACCCTTACTCTGAAACTAACCCTAACCCTGACACTGACTGTGAGCCTGACCATAAACCTAACCCTGAACCTAACCCTAACCCTGACCCCTACACTACGCCTAACGATAACCCTGCCCCTAACAATGTCTAACCCTAACCCTGAACCTAACTATAACCCTAAAATTAACCCGGTCCTAAAACTAACTGAAAACGCTGACCCTGACTCTGACTGTGAGCCTGACCATAAACCTAACCCTAAACCTAAACCTAACCCTAACCCTAAACCTAACCCTAACCCTAACCCTAACCCTAACCCGTACCCTAACCCGTACCCTAACCCGTACCCTAACCCTAACCCGTACCCTAACCCGTACCCTAACCCTAACCCGTACCCTAACCCGTACCCTAACCCTAACCCGTACCCTAACCCTAACCCGTACCCTAACCCTAACCCTAACCCTAACCCTAACCCTAACCCTAAGCCTAACCCTAACCCTAACCCTAACCCTAAGCCTGACACAGTCCTAAGCCTGACCCTAACCCTAACCCTAACCCTGACCGTGACTGTGTTCCCGACCCTAACCGCAATCCTTAAGGTAACCCTATCCCTGATCTAATGCCAACCACGATCCTAAACCTAATGCTGAGGCTAAACATAAAACTAAACCCTACCCTAACCCAAAACCTAACCCTAAGCTTAAGGCTGTCTAACCCTAACCGAACCATAACCCTACTTCTAAACCTAATCCTAACTCCAAACCCAAACCTTTCCCCTAAATCTAATCCTGAAACTGAACCGTATATTGACCCCAATCCAAATCCTGACCCTGACCATAAACCGGACCCCGGCCCAGACCTTCACCAGATCCTGACCCTAAACCTAACCCTGACAATAGCACTGACCCAAAACTAACCCTGTCCTTGAGCTGAACGTGGACCCTAAACCAAAACCAGATCCTGACCCTAAACCTGACACTGGCTCTGAACTTCACCCTGACCCTGACCCAGACCCTGAACATAAACCTAAACCTGACCCTAACGGTGACCCTACACTGACCCTAACACTAACCCTGAAGCTGACTGTGATTCTGACCCTAACTGTAACCCTAAAGGTAACCCTGACCCTGACCCTGATATGGACCATGACACAAAACATAACAATGATTCTAACCCTACAACTAACCCATAAAACTAATGCAGACCCTGACCCTAAACCAGTGTAACCCTAATCCTCAAATTAATTCTAATTCTCACCCCAAACCCATACTTTAAACCTATCCCTGAATTTATCCCTGAATCTGACCTGACCCTTACCCTGAACTTTGCCAAAACTTGACCCTGATCCGAATTTTGACCCTAAACAGAACCCTGGCCCTGACCCTAAACTGAACCCTGGCCCTGACCCTAAACCTGACCCTAATACTTTCACTGACACTGACCATAAA
Organism: Neogale vison; assembly: GCF_020171115.1. Classification (NCBI taxonomy): domain Eukaryota; kingdom Metazoa; phylum Chordata; class Mammalia; order Carnivora; family Mustelidae; genus Neogale; species Neogale vison. The sequence goes on along the minus strand of NW_025334901.1, from coordinate 406,055 downwards.
CCTAACTCTGACCCAGACCGTGAGCCTGACCAGAACTCTAACCCTAAAGCTAAACTAAGTCAGGACCCTAATCATAACCCAGAATCTAAACATAAAGCAGGCCTTATTCTAACCATGAACATAATCCTGAACTGGACCCTAACCATAACACTGAACATGACACCAAACCTATCCCTGACCCTGACCCTTACTCTGAAACTAACCCTAACCCTGACACTGACTGTGAGCCTGACCATAAACCTAACCCTGAACCTAACCCTAACCCTGACCCCTACACTACGCCTAACGATAACCCTGCCCCTAACAATGTCTAACCCTAACCCTGAACCTAACTATAACCCTAAAATTAACCCGGTCCTAAAACTAACTGAAAACGCTGACCCTGACTCTGACTGTGAGCCTGACCATAAACCTAACCCTAAACCTAACCCTAACCCTAACCCTAACCCTAACCCTAACCCGTACCCTAACCCGTACCCTAACCCGTACCCTAACCCTAACCCGTACCCTAACCCGTACCCTAACCCTAACCCATACCCTAACCCTAACCCGTACCCTAACCCGTACCCTAACCCTAACCCGTACCCTAACCCTAACCCGTACCCTAACCCTAACCCTAACCCTAACCCTAACCCTAACCCTAAGCCTAACCCTAACCCTAACCCTAACCCTAACCCTAAGCCTGACACAGTCCTAAGCCTGACCCTAACCCTAACCCTGACCGTGACTGTGTTCCCGACCCTAACCGCAATCCTTAAGGTAACCCTATCCCTGATCTAATGCCAACCACGATCCTAAACCTAATGCTGAGGCTAAACATAAAACTAAACCCTACCCTAACCCAAAACCTAACCCTAACCTTAAGGCTGTCTAACCCTAACCGAACCATAACCCTACTTCTAAACCTAATCCTAACTCCAAACCCAAACCTTTCCCCTAAATCTAATCCTGAAACTGAACCGTATATTGACCCCAATCCAAATCCTGACCCTGACCATAAACCGGACCCCGGCCCAGACCTTCACCAGATCCTGACCCTAAACCTAACCCTGACAATAGCACTGACCCAAAACTAACCCTGTCCTTGAGCTGAACGTGGACCCTAAACCAAAACCAGATCCTGACCCTAAACCTGACACTGGCTCTGAACTTCACCCTGACCCTGACCCAGACCCTGAACATAAACCTAAACCTGACCCTAACGGTGACCCTACACTGACCCTAACACTAACCCTGAAGCTGACTGTGATTCTGACCCTAACTGTAACCCTAAAGGTAACCCTGACCCTGACCCTGATATGGACCATGACACAAAACATAACAATGATTCTAACCCTACAACTAACCCATAAAACTAATGCAGACCCTGACCCTAAACCAGTGTAACCCTAATCCTCAAATTAATTCTAATTCTCACCCCAAACCCATACTTTAAACCTATCCCTGAATTTATCCCTGAATCTGACCTGACCCTTACCCTGAACTTTGCCAAAACTTGACCCTGATCCGAATTTTGACCCTAAACAGAACCCTGGCCCTGACCCTAAACTGAACCCTGGCCCTGACCCTAAACCTGACCCTAATACTTTCACTGACACTGACCATAAACCTAACTCTGACCCAGACCGTGAGCCTGACCAGAACTCTAACCCTAAAGCTAAACTAAGTCAGGACCCTAATCATAACCCAGAATCTAAACATAAAGCAGGCCTTATTCTAACCATGACCATAATCCTGAACTGGACCCTAACCATAACACTGAACATGACACCAAACCTATCCCTGACCCTGACCCTTACTCTGAAACTAACCCTAACCCTGACACTGACTGTGAGCCTGACCATAAACCTAACCCTGAACCTAACCCTAACCCTGACCCCTACACTACGCCTAACGATAACCCTGCCCCTAACAATGTCTAACCCTAACCCTGAACCTAACTATAACCCTAAAATTAACCCGGTCCTAAAACTAACTGAAAACGCTGACCCTGACTCTGACTGTGAGCCTGACCATAAACCTAACCCTAAACCTAAACCTAACCCTAACCCTAACCCTAACCCTAACCCTAACCCTAACCCGTACCCTAACCCGTACCCTAACCCGTACCCTAACCCTAACCCGTACCCTAACCCGTACCCTAACCCTAACCCGTACCCTAACCCGTACCCTAACCCTAACCCGTACCCTAACCCTAACCCGTACCCTAACCCTAACCCTAACCCTAACCCTAACCCTAAGCCTAACCCTAACCCTAACCCTAACCCTAAGCCTGACACAGTCCTAAGCCTGACCCTAACCCTAACCCTAACCCTGACCGTGACTGTGTTCCCGACCCTAACCGCAATCCTTAAGGTAACCCTATCCCTGATCTAATGCCAACCACGATCCTAAACCTAATGCTGAGGCTAAACATAAAACTAAACCCTACCCTAACCCAAAACCTAACCCTAAGCTTAAGGCTGTCTAACCCTAACCGAACCATAACCCTACTTCTAAACCTAATCCTAACTCCAAACCCAAACCTTTCCCCTAAATCTAATCCTGAAACTGAACCGTATATTGACCCCAATCCAAATCCTGACCCTGACCATAAACCGGACCCCGGCCCAGACCTTCACCAGATCCTGACCCTAAACCTAACCCTGACAATAGCACTGACCCAAAACTAACCCTGTCCTTGAGCTGAACGTGGACCCTAAACCAAAACCAGATCCTGACCCTAAACCTGACACTGGCTCTGAACTTCACCCTGACCCTGACCCAGACCCTGAACATAAACCTAAACCTGACCCTAACGGTGACCCTACACTGACCCTAACACTAACCCTGAAGCTGACTGTGATTCTGACCCTAACTGTAACCCTAAAGGTAACCCTGACCCTGACCCTGATATGGACCATGACACAAAACATAACAATGATTCTAACCCTACAACTAACCCATAAAACTAATGCAGACCCTGACCCTAAACCAGTGTAACCCTAATCCTCAAATTAATTCTAATTCTCACCCCAAACCCATACTTTAAACCTATCCCTGAATTTATCCCTGAATCTGACCTGACCCTTACCCTGAACTTTGCCAAAACTTGACCCTGATCCGAATTTTGACCCTAAACAGAACCCTGGCCCTGACCCTAAACTGAACCCTGGCCCTGACCCTAAACCTGACCCTAATACTTTCACTGACACTGACCATAAACCTAACTCTGACCCAGACCGTGAGCCTGACCAGAACTCTAACCCTAAAGCTAAACTAAGTCAGGACCCTAATCATAACCCAGAATCTAAACATAAAGCAGGCCTTATTCTAACCATGACCATAATCCTGAACTGGACCCTAACCATAACACTGAACATGACACCAAACCTATCCCTGACCCTGACCCTTACTCTGAAACTAACCCTAACCCTGACACTGACTGTGAGCCTGACCATAAACCTAACCCTGAACCTAACCCTAACCCTGACCCCTACACTACGCCTAACGATAACCCTGCCCCTAACAATGTCTAACCCTAACCCTGAACCTAACTATAACCCTAAAATTAACCCGGTCCTAAAACTAACTGAAAACGCTGACCCTGACTCTGACTGTGAGCCTGACCATAAACAAAACCCTAAACCTAAACCTAACCCTAACCCTAACCCTAACACTAACCCTAACCCTAACCCGTACCCTAACCCGTACCCTAACCCGTACCCTAACCCTAACCCGTACCCTAACCCGTACCCTAACCCTAACCCGTACCCTAACCCTAACCCGTACCCTAACCCGTACCCTAACCCGTACCGAACCCGTACCCTAACCCGTACCCTAACCCTAACCCGTACCCTAACCCGTACCCTAACCCTAACCCGTACCCTAACCCTAACCCGTACCCTAACCCTAACCCTAACCCTAACCCTAACCCTAAGCCTAACCCTAACCCTAACCCTAACCCTAAGCCTGACACAGTCCTAAGCCTGACCCTAACCCTAACCCTAACCCTGACCGTGACTGTGTTCCCGACCCTAACCGCAATCCTTAAGGTAACCCTATCCCTGATCTAATGCCAACCACGATCCTAAACCTAATGCTGAGGCTAAACATAAAACTAAACCCTACCCTAACCCAAAACCTAACCCTAACCTTAAGGCTGTCTAACCCTAACCGAACCATAACCCTACTTCTAAACCTAATCCTAACTCCAAACCCAAACCTTTCCCCTAAATCTAATCCTGAAACTGAACCGTATATTGACCCCAATCCAAATCCTGACCCTGACCATAAACCGGACCCCGGCCCAGACCTTCACCAGATCCTGACCCTAAACCTAACCCTGACAATAGCACTGACCCAAAACTAACCCTGTCCTTGAGCTGAACGTGGACCCTAAACCAAAACCAGATCCTGACCCTAAACCTGACACTGGCTCTGAACTTCACCCTGACCCTGACCCAGACCCTGAACATAAACCTAAACCTGACCCTAACGGTGACCCTACACTGACCCTAACACTAACCCTGAAGCTGACTGTGATTCTGACCCTAACTGTAACCCTAAAGGTAACCCTGACCCTGACCCTGATATGGACCATGACACAAAACATAACAATGATTCTAACCCTACAACTAACCCATAAAACTAATGCAGACCCTGACCCTAAACCAGTGTAACCCTAATCCTCAAATTAATTCTAATTCTCACCCCAAACCCATACTTTAAACCTATCCCTGAATTTATCCCTGAATCTGACCTGACCCTTACCCTGAACTTTGCCAAAACTTGACCCTGATCCGAATTTTGACCCTAAACAGAACCCTGGCCCTGACCCTAAACTGAACCCTGGCCCTGACCCTAAACCTGACCCTAATACTTTCACTGACACTGACCATAAACCTAACTCTGACCCAGACCGTGAGCCTGACCAGAACTCTAACCCTAAAGCTAAACTAAGTCAGGACCCTAATCATAACCCAGAATCTAAACATAAAGCAGGCCTTATTCTAACCATGACCATAATCCTGAACTGGACCCTAACCATAACACTGAACATGACACCAAACCTATCCCTGACCCTGACCCTTACTCTGAAACTAACCCTAACCCTGACACTGACTGTGAGCCTGACCATAAACCTAACCCTGAACCTAACCCTAACCCTGACCCCTACACTACGCCTAACGATAACCCTGCCCCTAACAATGTCTAACCCTAACCCTGAACCTAACTATAACCCTAAAATTAACCCGGTCCTAAAACTAACTGAAAACGCTGACCCTGACTCTGACTGTGAGCCTGACCATAAACCTAACCCTAAACCTAAACCTAACCCTAACCCTAACCCTAACACTAACCCTAACCCTAACCCGTACCCTAACCCGTACCCTAACCCGTACCCTAACCCTAACCCGTACCCTAACCCTAACCCTAACCCTAACCCTAACCCTAACCCTAACCCGTACCCTAACCCGTACCGAACCCGTACCCTAACCCGTACCCTAACCCTAACCCGTACCCTAACCCGTACCCTAACCCTAACCCGTACCCTAACCCGTACCCTAACCCTAACCCTAACCCTAACCCTAAGCCTAACCCTAACCCTAACCCTAACCCTAAGCCTGACACAGTCCTAAGCCTGACCCTAACCCTAACCCTAACCCTGACCGTGACTGTGTTCCCGACCCTAACCGCAATCCTTAAGGTAACCCTATCCCTGATCTAATGCCAACCACGATCCTAAACCTAATGCTGAGGCTAAACATAAAACTAAACCCTACCCTAACCCAAAACCTAACCCTAACCTTAAGGCTGTCTAACCCTAACCGAACCATAACCCTACTTCTAAACCTAATCCTAACTCCAAACCCAAACCTTTCCCCTAAATCTAATCCTGAAACTGAACCGTATATTGACCCCAATCCAAATCCTGACCCTGACCATAAACCGGACCCCGGCCCAGACCTTCACCAGATCCTGACCCTAAACCTAACCCTGACAATAGCACTGACCCAAAACTAACCCTGTCCTTGAGCTGAACGTGGACCCTAAACCAAAACCAGATCCTGACCCTAAACCTGACACTGGCTCTGAACTTCACCCTGACCCTGACCCAGACCCTGAACATAAACCTAAACCTGACCCTAACGGTGACCCTACACTGACCCTAACACTAACCCTGAAGCTGACTGTGATTCTGACCCTAACTGTAACCCTAAAGGTAACCCTGACCCTGACCCTGATATGGACCATGACACAAAACATAACAATGATTCTAACCCTACAACTAACCCATAAAACTAATGCAGACCCTGACCCTAAACCAGTGTAACCCTAATCCTCAAATTAATTCTAATTCTCACCCCAAACCCATACTTTAAACCTATCCCTGAATTTATCCCTGAATCTGACCTGACCCTTACCCTGAACTTTGCCAAAACTTGACCCTGATCCGAATTTTGACCCTAAACAGAACCCTGGCCCTGACCCTAAACTGAACCCTGGCCCTGACCCTAAACCTGACCCTAATACTTTCACTGACACTGACCATAAACCTAACTCTGACCCAGACCGTGAGCCTGACCAGAACTCTAACCCTAAAGCTAAACTAAGTCAGGACCCTAATCATAACCCAGAATCTAAACATAAAGCAGGCCTTATTCTAACCATGACCATAATCCTGAACTGGACCCTAACCATAACACTGAACATGACACCAAACCTATCCCTGACCCTGACCCTTACTCTGAAACTAACCCTAACCCTGACACTGACTGTGAGCCTGACCATAAACCTAACCCTGAACCTAACCCTAACCCTGACCCCTACACTACGCCTAACGATAACCCTGCCCCTAACAATGTCTAACCCTAACCCTGAACCTAACTATAACCCTAAAATTAACCCGGTCCTAAAACTAACTGAAAACGCTGACCCTGACTCTGACTGTGAGCCTGACCATAAACCTAACCCTAAACCTAAACCTAACCCTAACCCTAACCCTAACACTAACCCTAACCCTAACCCGTACCCTAACCCGTACCCTAACCCGTACCCTAACCCTAACCCGTACCCTAACCCTAACCCTAACCCTAACCCTAACCCTAACCCGTACCCTAACCCGTACCGAACCCGTACCCTAACCCGTACCCTAACCCTAACCCGTACCCTAACCCGTACCCTAACCCTAACCCGTACCCTAACCCGTACCCTAACCCTAACCCTAACCCTAACCCTAAGCCTAACCCTAACCCTAACCCTAACCCTAAGCCTGACACAGTCCTAAGCCTGACCCTAACCCTAACCCTAACCCTGACCGTGACTGTGTTCCCGACCCTAACCGCAATCCTTAAGGTAACCCTATCCCTGATCTAATGCCAACCACGATCCTAAACCTAATGCTGAGGCTAAACATAAAACTAAACCCTACCCTAACCCAAAACCTAACCCTAACCTTAAGGCTGTCTAACCCTAACCGAACCATAACCCTAGTTCTAAACCTAATCCTAACTCCAAACCCAAACCTTTCCCCTAAATCTAATCCTGAAACTGAACCGTATATTGACCCCAATCCAAATCCTGACCCTGACCATAAACCGGACCCCGGCCCAGACCTTCACCAGATCCTGACCCTAAACCTAACCCTGACAATAGCACTGACCCAAAACTAACCCTGTCCTTGAGCTGAACGTGGACCCTAAACCAAAACCAGATCCTGACCCTAAACCTGACACTGGCTCTGAACTTCACCCTGACCCTGACCCAGACCCTGAACATAAACCTAAACCTGACCCTAACGGTGACCCTACACTGACCCTAACACTAACCCTGAAGCTGACTGTGATTCTGACCCTAACTGTAACCCTAAAGGTAACCCTGACCCTGACCCTGATATGGACCATGACACAAAACATAACAATGATTCTAACCCTACAACTAACCCATAAAACTAATGCAGACCCTGACCCTAAACCAGTGTAACCCTAATCCTCAAATTAATTCTAATTCTCACCCCAAACCCATACTTTAAACCTATCCCTGAATTTATCCCTGAATCTGACCTGACCCTTACCCTGAACTTTGCCAAAACTTGACCCTGATCCGAATTTTGACCCTAAACAGAACCCTGGCCCTGACCCTAAACTGAACCCTGGCCCTGACCCTAAACCTGACCCTAATACTTTCACTGACACTGACCATAAACCTAACTCTGACCCAGACCGTGAGCCTGACCAGAACTCTAACCCTAAAGCTAAACTAAGTCAGGACCCTAATCATAACCCAGAATCTAAACATAAAGCAGGCCTTATTCTAACCATGACCATAATCCTGAACTGGACCCTAACCATAACACTGAACATGACACCAAACCTATCCCTGACCCTGACCCTTACTCTGAAACTAACCCTAACCCTGACACTGACTGTGAGCCTGACCATAAACCTAACCCTGAACCTAACCCTAACCCTGACCCCTACACTACGCCTAACGATAACCCTGCCCCTAACAATGTCTAACCCTAACCCTGAACCTAACTATAACCCTAAAATTAACCCGGTCCTAAAACTAACTGAAAACGCTGACCCTGACTCTGACTGTGAGCCTGACCATAAACCTAACCCTAACCCTAAACCTAAACCTAACCCTAACCCGTACCCTAACCCGTACCCTAACCCGTACCCTAACCCTAACCCGTACCCTAACCCGTACCCTAACCCTAACCCGTACCCTAACCCGTACCCTAACCCTAACCCGTACCCTAACCCGTACCCTAACCCTAACCCGTACCCTAACCCATACCCTAACCCGTACCCTAACCCTAACCCTAACCCTAAGCCTAACCCTAACCCTAACCCTAACCCTAAGCCTGACACAGTCCTAAGCCTGACCCTAACCCTAACCCTAACCCTGACCGTGACTGTGTTCCCGACCCTAACCGCAATCCTTAAGGTAACCCTATCCCTGATCTAATGCCAACCACGATCCTAAACCTAATGCTGAGGCTAAACATAAAACTAAACCCTACCCTAACCCAAAACCTAACCCTAACCTTAAGGCTGTCTAACCCTAACCGAACCATAACCCTACTTCTAAACCTAATCCTAACTCCAAACCCAAACCTTTCCCCTAAATCTAATCCTGAAACTGAACCGTATATTGACCCCAATCCAAATCCTGACCCTGACCATAAACCGGACCCCGGCCCAGACCTTCACCAGATCCTGACCCTAAACCTAACCCTGACAATAGCACTGACCCAAAACTAACCCTGTCCTTGAGCTGAACGTGGACCCTAAACCAAAACCAGATCCTGACCCTAAACCTGACACTGGCTCTGAACTTCACCCTGACCCTGACCCAGACCCTGAACATAAACCTAAACCTGACCCTAACGGTGACCCTACACTGACCCTAACACTAACCCTGAAGCTGACTGTGATTCTGACCCTAACTGTAACCCTAAAGGTAACCCTGACCCTGACCCTGATATGGACCATGACACAAAACATAACAATGATTCTAACCCTACAACTAACCCATAAAACTAATGCAGACCCTGACCCTAAACCAGTGTAACCCTAATCCTCAAATTAATTCTAATTCTCACCCCAAACCCATACTTTAAACCTATCCCTGAATTTATCCCTGAATCTGACCTGACCCTTACCCTGAACTTTGCCAAAACTTGACCCTGATCCGAATTTTGACCCTAAACAGAACCCTGGCCCTGACCCTAAACTGAACCCTGGCCCTGACCCTAAACCTGACCCTAATACTTTCACTGACACTGACCATAAACCTAACTCTGACCCAGACCGTGAGCCTGACCAGAACTCTAACCCTAAAGCTAAACTAAGTCAGGACCCTAATCATAACCCAGAATCTAAACATAAAGCAGGCCTTATTCTAACCATGACCATAATCCTGAACTGGACCCTAACCATAACACTGAACATGACACCAAACCTATCCCTGACCCTGACCCTTACTCTGAAACTAACCCTAACCCTGACACTGACTGTGAGCCTGACCATAAACCTAACCCTGAACCTAACCCTAACCCTGACCCCTACACTACGCCTAACGATAACCCTGCCCCTAACAATGTCTAACCCTAACCCTGAACCTAACTATAACCCTAAAATTAACCCGGTCCTAAAACTAACTGAAAACGCTGACCCTGACTCTGACTGTGAGCCTGACCATAAACCTAACCATAAACCTAAACCTAACCCTAACCCTAACCCTAACCCTAACCCTAACCCGTAACCTAACCCGTACCCTAACCCGTACCCTAACCCTAACCCGTACCCTAACCCGTACCCTAACCCTAACCCGTACCCTAACCCGTACCCTAACCCTAACCCGTACCCTAACCCTAACCCGTACCCTAACCCTAACCCTAACCCTAACCCTAACCCTAACCCTAAGCCTAACCCTAACCCTAACCCTAACCTTAAGCCTGACACAGTCCTAAGCCTGACCCTAACCCTAACCCTAACCCTGACCGTGACTGTGTTCCCGACCCTAACCGCAATCCTTAAGTTAACCCTATCCCTGATCTAATGCCAACCACGATCCTAAACCTAATGCTGAGGCTAAACATAAAACTAAACCCTACCCTAACCCAAAACCTAACCCTAACCTTAAGGCTGTCTAACCCTAACCGAACCATAACCCTACTTCTAAACCTAATCCTAACTCCAAACCCAAACCTTTCCCCTAAATCTAATCCTGAAACTGAACTGTATATTGACCCCAATCCAAATCCTGACCCTGACCATAAACCGGACCCCGGCCCAGACCTTCACCAGATCCTGACCCTAAACCTAACCCTGACAATAGCACTGACCCAAAACTAACCCTGTCCTTGAGCTGAACGTGGACCCTAAACCAAAACCAGATCCTGACCCTAAACCTGACACTGGCTCTGAACTTCACCCTGACCCTGACCCAGACCCTGAACATAAACCTAAACCTGACCCTAACGGTGACCCTACACTGACCCTAACACTAACCCTGAAGCTGACTGTGATTCTGACCCTAACTGTAACCCTAAAGGTAACCCTGACCCTGACCCTGATATGGACCATGACACAAAACATAACAATGATTCTAACCCTACAACTAACCCATAAAACTAATGCAGACCCTGACCCTAAACCAGTGTAACCCTAATCCTCAAATTAATTCTAATTCTCACCCCAAACCCATACTTTAAACCTATCCCTGAATTTATCCCTGAATCTGACCTGACCCTTACCCTGAACTTTGCCAAAACTTGACCCTGATCCGAATTTTGACCCTAAACAGAACCCTGGCCCTGACCCTAAACTGAACCCTGGCCCTGACCCTAAACCTGACCCTAATACTTTCACTGACACTGACCATAAACCTAACTCTGACCCAGACCGTGAGCCTGACCAGAACTCTAACCCTAAAGCTAAACTAAGTCAGGACCCTAATCATAACCCAGAATCTAAACATAAAGCAGGCCTTATTCTAACCATGACCATAATCCTGAACTGGACCCTAACCATAACACTGAACATGACACCAAACCTATCCCTGACCCTGACCCTTACTCTGAAACTAACCCTAACCCTGACACTGACTGTGAGCCTGACCATAAACCTAACCCTGAACCTAACCCTAACCCTGACCCCTACACTACGCCTAACGATAACCCTGCCCCTAACAATGTCTAACCCTAACCCTGAACCTAACTATAACCCTAAAATTAACCCGGTCCTAAAACTAACTGAAAACGCTGACCCTGACTCTGACTGTGAGCCTGACCATAAACCTAACCCTAAACCTAAACCTAACCCTAACCCTAACCCTAACACTAACCCTAACCCTAACCCGTACCCTAACCCGTACCCTAACCCGTACCCTAACCCTAACCCATACCCTAACCCGTACCCTAACCCTAACCCGTACCCTAACCCGTACCCTAACCCTAACCCGTACCCTAACCCTAACCCGTACCCTAACCCTAACCCTAACCCTAACCCTAAGCCTAACCCTAACCCTAACCCTAACCCTAAGCCTGACACAGTCCTAAGCCTGACCCTAACCCTAACCCTAACCCTGACCGTGACTGTGTTCCCGACCCTAACCGCAATCCTTAAGGTAACCCTATCCCTGATCTAATGCCAACCACGATCCTAAACCTAATGCTGAGGCTAAACATAAAACTAAACCCTACCCTAACCCAAAACCTAACCCTAACCTTAAGGCTGTCTAACCCTAACCGAACCATAACCCTACTTCTAAACCTAATCCTAACTCCAAACCCAAACCTTTCCCCTAAATCTAATCCTGAAACTGAACCGTATATTGACCCCAATCCAAATCCTGACCCTGACCATAAACCGGACCCCGGCCCAGACCTTCACCAGATCCTGACCCTAAACCTAACCCTGACAATAGCACTGACCCAAAACTAACCCTGTCCTTGAGCTGAACGTGGACCCTAAACCAAAACCAGATCCTGACCCTAAACCTGACACTGGCTCTGAACTTCACCCTGACCCTGACCCAGACCCTGAACATAAACCTAAACCTGACCCTAACGGTGACCCTACACTGACCCTAACACTAACCCTGAAGCTGACTGTGATTCTGACCCTAACTGTAACCCTAAAGGTAACCCTGACCCTGACCCTGATATGGACCATGACACAAAACATAACAATGATTCTAACCCTACAACTAACCCATAAAACTAATGCAGACCCTGACCCTAAACCAGTGTAACCCTAATCCTCAAATTAATTCTAATTCTCACCCCAAACCCATACTTTAAACCTATCCCTGAATTTATCCCTGAATCTGACCTGACCCTTACCCTGAACTTTGCCAAAACTTGACCCTGATCCGAATTTTGACCCTAAACAGAACCCTGGCCCTGACCCTAAACTGAACCCTGGCCCTGACCCTAAACCTGACCCTAATACTTTCACTGACACTGACCATAAACCTAACTCTGACCCAGACCGTGAGCCTGACCAGAACTCTAACCCTAAAGCTAAACTAAGTCAGGACCCTAATCATAACCCAGAATCTAAACATAAAGCAGGCCTTATTCTAACCATGACCATAATCCTGAACTGGACCCTAACCATAACACTGAACATGACACCAAACCTATCCCTGACCCTGACCCTTACTCTGAAACTAACCCTAACCCTGACACTGACTGTGAGCCTGACCATAAACCTAACCCTGAACCTAACCCTAACCCTGACCCCTACACTACGCCTAACGATAACCCTGCCCCTAACAATGTCTAACCCTAACCCTGAACCTAACTATAACCCTAAAATTAACCCGGTCCTAAAACTAACTGAAAACGCTGACCCTGACTCTGACTGTGAGCCTGACCATAAACCTAACCCTAAACCTAAACCTAACCCTAACCCTAACCCTAACACTAACCCTAACCCTAACCCGTACCCTAACCCGTACCCTAACCCGTACCCTAACCCTAACCCGTACCCTAACCCGTACCCTAACCCTAACCCTAACACTAACCCTAACCCTAACCCGTACCCTAACCCGTACCGAACCCGTACCCTAACCCGTACCCTAACCCTAACCCGTACCCTAACCCGTACCCTAACCCTAACCCGTACCCTAACCCGTACCCTAACCCTAACCCTAACCCTAACCCTAACCCTAAGCCTAACCCTAACCCTAACCCTAAGCCTGACACAGTCCTAAGCCTGACCCTAACCCTAACCCTAACCCTGACCGTGACTGTGTTCCCGACCCTAACCGCAATCCTTAAGGTAACCCTATCCCTGATCTAATGCCAACCACGATCCTAAACCTAATGCTGAGGCTAAACATAAAACTAAACCCTACCCTAACCCAAAACCTAACCCTAACCTTAAGGCTGTCTAACCCTAACCGAACCATAACCCTAGTTCTAAACCTAATCCTAACTCCAAACCCAAACCTTTCCCCTAAATCTAATCCTGAAACTGAACCGTATATTGACCCCAATCCAAATCCTGACCCTGACCATAAACCGGACCCCGGCCCAGACCTTCACCAGATCCTGACCCTAAACCTAACCCTGACAATAGCACTGACCCAAAACTAACCCTGTCCTTGAGCTGAACGTGGACCCTAAACCAAAACCAGATCCTGACCCTAAACCTGACACTGGCTCTGAACTTCACCCTGACCCTGACCCAGACCCTGAACATAAACCTAAACCTGACCCTAACGGTGACCCTACACTGACCCTAACACTAACCCTGAAGCTGACTGTGATTCTGACCCTAACTGTAACCCTAAAGGTAACCCTGACCCTGACCCTGATATGGACCATGACACAAAACATAACAATGATTCTAACCCTACAACTAACCCATAAAACTAATGCAGACCCTGACCCTAAACCAGTGTAACCCTAATCCTCAAATTAATTCTAATTCTCACCCCAAACCCATACTTTAAACCTATCCCTGAATTTATCCCTGAATCTGACCTGACCCTTACCCTGAACTTTGCCAAAACTTGACCCTGATCCGAATTTTGACCCTAAACAGAACCCTGGCCCTGACCCTAAACTGAACCCTGGCCCTGACCCTAAACCTGACCCTAATACTTTCACTGACACTGACCATAAACCTAACTCTGACCCAGACCGTGAGCCTGACCAGAACTCTAACCCTAAAGCTAAACTAAGTCAGGACCCTAATCATAACCCAGAATCTAAACATAAAGCAGGCCTTATTCTAACCATGACCATAATCCTGAACTGGACCCTAACCATAACACTGAACATGACACCAAACCTATCCCTGACCCTGACCCTTACTCTGAAACTAACCCTAACCCTGACACTGACTGTGAGCCTGACCATAAACCTAACCCTGAACCTAACCCTAACCCTGACCCCTACACTACGCCTAACGATAACCCTGCCCCTAACAATGTCTAACCCTAACCCTGAACCTAACTATAACCCTAAAATTAACCCGGTCCTAAAACTAACTGAAAACGCTGACCCTGACTCTGACTGTGAGCCTGACCATAAACCTAACCCTAAACCTAACCCTAACCCTAACCCTAACCCTAACCCTAACCCGTACCCTAACCCGTACCCTAACCCGTACCCTAACCCTAACCCGTACCCTAACCCGTACCCTAACCCTAACCCATACCCTAACCCTAACCCGTACCCTAACCCGTACCCTAACCCTAACCCGTAACCTTACCCTAACCCGTACCCTAACCCTAACCCTAACCCTAACCCTAACCCTAAGCCTAACCCTAACCCTAACCCTAACCCTAAGCCTGACACAGTCCTAAGCCTGACCCTAACCCTAACCCTAACCCTGACCGTGACTGTGTTCCCGACCCTAACCGCAATCCTTAAGGTAACCCTATCCCTGATCTAATGCCAACCACGATCCTAAACCTAATGCTGAGGCTAAACATAAAACTAAACCCTACCCTAACCCAAAACCTAACCCTAACCTTAAGGCTGTCTAACCCTAACCGAACCATAACCCTACTTCTAAACCTAATCCTAACTCCAAACCCAAACCTTTCCCCTAAATCTAATCCTGAAACTGAACCGTATATTGACCCCAATCCAAATCCTGACCCTGACCATAAACCGGACCCCGGCCCAGACCTTCACCAGATCCTGACCCTAAACCTAACCCTGACAATAGCACTGACCCAAAACTAACCCTGTCCTTGAGCTGAACGTGGACCCTAAACCAAAACCAGATCCTGACCCTAAACCTGACACTGGCTCTGAACTTCACCCTGACCCTGACCCAGACCCTGAACATAAACCTAAACCTGACCCTAACGGTGACCCTACACTGACCCTAACACTAACCCTGAAGCTGACTGTGATTCTGACCCTAACTGTAACCCTAAAGGTAACCCTGACCCTGACCCTGATATGGACCATGACACAAAACATAACAATGATTCTAACCCTACAACTAACCCATAAAACTAATGCAGACCCTGACCCTAAACCAGTGTAACCCTAATCCTCAAATTAATTCTAATTCTCACCCCAAACCCATACTTTAAACCTATCCCTGAATTTATCCCTGAATCTGACCTGACCCTTACCCTGAACTTTGCCAAAACTTGACCCTGATCCGAATTTTGACCCTAAACAGAACCCTGGCCCTGACCCTAAACTGAACCCTGGCCCTGACCCTAAACCTGACCCTAATACTTTCACTGACACTGACCATAAACCTAACTCTGACCCAGACCGTGAGTCTGACCAGAACTCTAACCCTAAAGCTAAACTAAGTCAGGACCCTAATCATAACCCAGAATCTAAACATAAAGCAGGCCTTATTCTAACCATGACCATAATCCTGAACTGGACCCTAACCATAACACTGAACATGACACCAAACCTATCCCTGACCCTGACCCTTACTCTGAAACTAACCCTAACCCTGACACTGACTGTGAGCCTGACCATAAACCTAACCCTGAACCTAACCCTAACCCTGACCCCTACACTACGCCTAACGATAACCCTGCCCCTAACAATGTCTAACCCTAACCCTGAACCT
Source organism: Neogale vison (assembly GCF_020171115.1). NCBI lineage: Eukaryota > Metazoa > Chordata > Mammalia > Carnivora > Mustelidae > Neogale > Neogale vison. The sequence continues at coordinate 389,493 of NW_025334901.1, read as the reverse complement.
AACTATAACCCTAAAATTAACCCGGTCCTAAAACTAACTGAAAACGCTGACCCTGACTCTGACTGTGAGCCTGACCATAAACCTAACCCTAAACCTAAACCTAACCCTAACCCTAAACCTAACCCTAACCCTAACCCTAACCCTAACCCGTACCCTAACCCGTACCCTAACCCGTACCCTAACCCTAACCCGTACCCTAACCCGTACCCTAACCCTAACCCGTACCCTAACCCGTACCCTAACCCTAACCCGTACCCTAACCCTAACCCGTACCCTAACCCTAACCCTAACCCTAACCCTAACCCTAACCCTAAGCCTAACCCTAACCCTAACCCTAACCCTAAGCCTGACACAGTCCTAAGCCTGACCCTAACCCTAACCCTAACCCTGACCGTGACTGTGTTCCCGACCCTAACCGCAATCCTTAAGGTAACCCTATCCCTGATCTAATGCCAACCACGATCCTAAACCTAATGCTGAGGCTAAACATAAAACTAAACCCTACCCTAACCCAAAACCTAACCCTAACCTTAAGGCTGTCTAACCCTAACCGAACCATAACCCTACTTCTAAACCTAATCCTAACTCCAAACCCAAACCTTTCCCCTAAATCTAATCCTGAAACTGAACCGTATATTGACCCCAATCCAAATCCTGACCCTGACCATAAACCGGACCCCGGCCCAGACCTTCACCAGATCCTGACCCTAAACCTAACCCTGACAATAGCACTGACCCAAAACTAACCCTGTCCTTGAGCTGAACGTGGACCCTAAACCAAAACCAGATCCTGACCCTAAACCTGACACTGGCTCTGAACTTCACCCTGACCCTGACCCAGACCCTGAACATAAACCTAAACCTGACCCTAACGGTGACCCTACACTGACCCTAACACTAACCCTGAAGCTGACTGTGATTCTGACCCTAACTGTAACCCTAAAGGTAACCCTGACCCTGACCCTGATATGGACCATGACACAAAACATAACAATGATTCTAACCCTACAACTAACCCATAAAACTAATGCAGACCCTGACCCTAAACCAGTGTAACCCTAATCCTCAAATTAATTCTAATTCTCACCCCAAACCCATACTTTAAACCTATCCCTGAATTTATCCCTGAATCTGACCTGACCCTTACCCTGAACTTTGCCAAAACTTGACCCTGATCCGAATTTTGACCCTAAACAGAACCCTGGCCCTGACCCTAAACTGAACCCTGGCCCTGACCCTAAACCTGACCCTAATACTTTCACTGACACTGACCATAAACCTAACTCTGACCCAGACCGTGAGCCTGACCAGAACTCTAACCCTAAAGCTAAACTAAGTCAGGACCCTAATCATAACCCAGAATCTAAACATAAAGCAGGCCTTATTCTAACCATGAACATAATCCTGAACTGGACCCTAACCATAACACTGAACATGACACCAAACCTATCCCTGACCCTGACCCTTACTCTGAAACTAACCCTAACCCTGACACTGACTGTGAGCCTGACCATAAACCTAACCCTGAACCTAACCCTAACCCTGACCCCTACACTACGCCTAACGATAACCCTGCCCCTAACAATGTCTAACCCTAACCCTGAACCTAACTATAACCCTAAAATTAACCCGGTCCTAAAACTAACTGAAAACGCTGACCCTGACTCTGACTGTGAGCCTGACCATAAACCTAACCCTAAACCTAACCCTAACCCTAACCCTAACCCTAACCCTAACCCGTACCCTAACCCGTACCCTAACCCGTACCCTAACCCTAACCCGTACCCTAACCCGTACCCTAACCCTAACCCATACCCTAACCCTAACCCGTACCCTAACCCGTACCCTAACCCTAACCCGTACCCTAACCCTAACCCGTACCCTAACCCTAACCCTAACCCTAACCCTAACCCTAACCCTAAGCCTAACCCTAACCCTAACCCTAACCCTAAGCCTGACACAGTCCTAAGCCTGACCCTAACCCTAACCCTGACCGTGACTGTGTTCCCGACCCTAACCGCAATCCTTAAGGTAACCCTATCCCTGATCTAATGCCAACCACGATCCTAAACCTAATGCTGAGGCTAAACATAAAACTAAACCCTACCCTAACCCAAAACCTAACCCTAACCTTAAGGCTGTCTAACCCTAACCGAACCATAACCCTACTTCTAAACCTAATCCTAACTCCAAACCCAAACCTTTCCCCTAAATCTAATCCTGAAACTGAACCGTATATTGACCCCAATCCAAATCCTGACCCTGACCATAAACCGGACCCCGGCCCAGACCTTCACCAGATCCTGACCCTAAACCTAACCCTGACAATAGCACTGACCCAAAACTAACCCTGTCCTTGAGCTGAACGTGGACCCTAAACCAAAACCAGATCCTGACCCTAAACCTGACACTGGCTCTGAACTTCACCCTGACCCTGACCCAGACCCTGAACATAAACCTAAACCTGACCCTAACGGTGACCCTACACTGACCCTAACACTAACCCTGAAGCTGACTGTGATTCTGACCCTAACTGTAACCCTAAAGGTAACCCTGACCCTGACCCTGATATGGACCATGACACAAAACATAACAATGATTCTAACCCTACAACTAACCCATAAAACTAATGCAGACCCTGACCCTAAACCAGTGTAACCCTAATCCTCAAATTAATTCTAATTCTCACCCCAAACCCATACTTTAAACCTATCCCTGAATTTATCCCTGAATCTGACCTGACCCTTACCCTGAACTTTGCCAAAACTTGACCCTGATCCGAATTTTGACCCTAAACAGAACCCTGGCCCTGACCCTAAACTGAACCCTGGCCCTGACCCTAAACCTGACCCTAATACTTTCACTGACACTGACCATAAACCTAACTCTGACCCAGACCGTGAGTCTGACCAGAACTCTAACCCTAAAGCTAAACTAAGTCAGGACCCTAATCATAACCCAGAATCTAAACATAAAGCAGGCCTTATTCTAACCATGACCATAATCCTGAACTGGACCCTAACCATAACACTGAACATGACACCAAACCTATCCCTGACCCTGACCCTTACTCTGAAACTAACCCTAACCCTGACACTGACTGTGAGCCTGACCATAAACCTAACCCTGAACCTAACCCTAACCCTGACCCCTACACTACGCCTAACGATAACCCTGCCCCTAACAATGTCTAACCCTAACCCTGAACCTAACTATAACCCTAAAATTAACCCGGTCCTAAAACTAACTGAAAACGCTGACCCTGACTCTGACTGTGAGCCTGACCATAAACCTAACCCTAAACCTAAACCTAACCCTAACCCTAACCCTAACCCTAACCCTAACCCTAACCCGTACCCTAACCCGTACCCTAACCCGTACCCTAACCCTAACCCGTACCCTAACCCGTACCCTAACCCTAACCCGTACCCTAACCCGTACCCTAACCCTAACCCGTACCCTAACCCTAACCCGTACCCTAACCCTAACCCTAACCCTAACCCTAACCCTAAGCCTAACCCTAACCCTAACCCTAACCCTAAGCCTGACACAGTCCTAAGCCTGACCCTAACCCTAACCCTAACCCTGACCGTGACTGTGTTCCCGACCCTAACCGCAATCCTTAAGGTAACCCTATCCCTGATCTAATGCCAACCACGATCCTAAACCTAATGCTGAGGCTAAACATAAAACTAAACCCTACCCTAACCCAAAACCTAACCCTAACCTTAAGGCTGTCTAACCCTAACCGAACCATAACCCTACTTCTAAACCTAATCCTAACTCCAAACCCAAACCTTTCCCCTAAATCTAATCCTGAAACTGAACCGTATATTGACCCCAATCCAAATCCTGACCCTGACCATAAACCGGACCCCGGCCCAGACCTTCACCAGATCCTGACCCTAAACCTAACCCTGACAATAGCACTGACCCAAAACTAACCCTGTCCTTGAGCTGAACGTGGACCCTAAACCAAAACCAGATCCTGACCCTAAACCTGACACTGGCTCTGAACTTCACCCTGACCCTGACCCAGACCCTGAACATAAACCTAAACCTGACCCTAACGGTGACCCTACACTGACCCTAACACTAACCCTGAAGCTGACTGTGATTCTGACCCTAACTGTAACCCTAAAGGTAACCCTGACCCTGACCCTGATATGGACCATGACACAAAACATAACAATGATTCTAACCCTACAACTAACCCATAAAACTAATGCAGACCCTGACCCTAAACCAGTGTAACCCTAATCCTCAAATTAATTCTAATTCTCACCCCAAACCCATACTTTAAACCTATCCCTGAATTTATCCCTGAATCTGACCTGACCCTTACCCTGAACTTTGCCAAAACTTGACCCTGATCCGAATTTTGACCCTAAACAGAACCCTGGCCCTGACCCTAAACTGAACCCTGGCCCTGACCCTAAACCTGACCCTAATACTTTCACTGACACTGACCATAAACCTAACTCTGACCCAGACCGTGAGCCTGACCAGAACTCTAACCCTAAAGCTAAACTAAGTCAGGACCCTAATCATAACCCAGAATCTAAACATAAAGCAGGCCTTATTCTAACCATGACCATAATCCTGAACTGGACCCTAACCATAACACTGAACATGACACCAAACCTATCCCTGACCCTGACCCTTACTCTGAAACTAACCCTAACCCTGACACTGACTGTGAGCCTGACCATAAACCTAACCCTGAACCTAACCCTAACCCTGACCCCTACACTACGCCTAACGATAACCCTGCCCCTAACAATGTCTAACCCTAACCCTGAACCTAACTATAACCCTAAAATTAACCCGGTCCTAAAACTAACTGAAAACGCTGACCCTGACTCTGACTGTGAGCCTGACCATAAACAAAACCCTAAACCTAAACCTAACCCTAACCCTAACCCTAACACTAACCCTAACCCTAACCCGTACCCTAACCCGTACCCTAACCCGTACCCTAACCCTAACCCGTACCCTAACCCGTACCCTAACCCTAACCCGTACCCTAACCCTAACCCGTACCCTAACCCGTACCCTAACCCGTACCGAACCCGTACCCTAACCCGTACCCTAACCCTAACCCGTACCCTAACCCGTACCCTAACCCTAACCCGTACCCTAACCCTAACCCGTACCCTAACCCTAACCCTAACCCTAACCCTAACCCTAAGCCTAACCCTAACCCTAACCCTAACCCTAAGCCTGACACAGTCCTAAGCCTGACCCTAACCCTAACCCTAACCCTGACCGTGACTGTGTTCCCGACCCTAACCGCAATCCTTAAGGTAACCCTATCCCTGATCTAATGCCAACCACGATCCTAAACCTAATGCTGAGGCTAAACATAAAACTAAACCCTACCCTAACCCAAAACCTAACCCTAACCTTAAGGCTGTCTAACCCTAACCGAACCATAACCCTACTTCTAAACCTAATCCTAACTCCAAACCCAAACCTTTCCCCTAAATCTAATCCTGAAACTGAACCGTATATTGACCCCAATCCAAATCCTGACCCTGACCATAAACCGGACCCCGGCCCAGACCTTCACCAGATCCTGACCCTAAACCTAACCCTGACAATAGCACTGACCCAAAACTAACCCTGTCCTTGAGCTGAACGTGGACCCTAAACCAAAACCAGATCCTGACCCTAAACCTGACACTGGCTCTGAACTTCACCCTGACCCTGACCCAGACCCTGAACATAAACCTAAACCTGACCCTAACGGTGACCCTACACTGACCCTAACACTAACCCTGAAGCTGACTGTGATTCTGACCCTAACTGTAACCCTAAAGGTAACCCTGACCCTGACCCTGATATGGACCATGACACAAAACATAACAATGATTCTAACCCTACAACTAACCCATAAAACTAATGCAGACCCTGACCCTAAACCAGTGTAACCCTAATCCTCAAATTAATTCTAATTCTCACCCCAAACCCATACTTTAAACCTATCCCTGAATTTATCCCTGAATCTGACCTGACCCTTACCCTGAACTTTGCCAAAACTTGACCCTGATCCGAATTTTGACCCTAAACAGAACCCTGGCCCTGACCCTAAACTGAACCCTGGCCCTGACCCTAAACCTGACCCTAATACTTTCACTGACACTGACCATAAACCTAACTCTGACCCAGACCGTGAGCCTGACCAGAACTCTAACCCTAAAGCTAAACTAAGTCAGGACCCTAATCATAACCCAGAATCTAAACATAAAGCAGGCCTTATTCTAACCATGACCATAATCCTGAACTGGACCCTAACCATAACACTGAACATGACACCAAACCTATCCCTGACCCTGACCCTTACTCTGAAACTAACCCTAACCCTGACACTGACTGTGAGCCTGACCATAAACCTAACCCTGAACCTAACCCTAACCCTGACCCCTACACTACGCCTAACGATAACCCTGCCCCTAACAATGTCTAACCCTAACCCTGAACCTAACTATAACCCTAAAATTAACCCGGTCCTAAAACTAACTGAAAACGCTGACCCTGACTCTGACTGTGAGCCTGACCATAAACCTAACCCTAAACCTAAACCTAACCCTAACCCTAACCCTAACCCTAACCCTAACCCGTACCCTAACCCGTACCCTAACCCGTACCCTAACCCTAACCCGTACCCTAACCCTAACCCGTACCCTAACCCGTACCCTAACCCTAACCCGTACCCTAACCCTAACCCGTACCCTAACCCTAACCCTAACCCTAACCCTAACCCTAAGCCTAACCCTAACCCTAACCCTAACCCTAAGCCTGACACAGTCCTAAGCCTGACCCTAACCCTAACCCTAACCCTGACCGTGACTGTGTTCCCGACCCTAACCGCAATCCTTAAGGTAACCCTATCCCTGATCTAATGCCAACCACGATCCTAAACCTAATGCTGAGGCTAAACATAAAACTAAACCCTACCCTAACCCAAAACCTAACCCTAACCTTAAGGCTGTCTAACCCTAACCGAACCATAACCCTACTTCTAAACCTAATCCTAACTCCAAACCCAAACCTTTCCCCTAAATCTAATCCTGAAACTGAACCGTATATTGACCCCAATCCAAATCCTGACCCTGACCATAAACCGGACCCCGGCCCAGACCTTCACCAGATCCTGACCCTAAACCTAACCCTGACAATAGCACTGACCCAAAACTAACCCTGTCCTTGAGCTGAACGTGGACCCTAAACCAAAACCAGATCCTGACCCTAAACCTGACACTGGCTCTGAACTTCACCCTGACCCTGACCCAGACCCTGAACATAAACCTAAACCTGACCCTAACGGTGACCCTACACTGACCCTAACACTAACCCTGAAGCTGACTGTGATTCTGACCCTAACTGTAACCCTAAAGGTAACCCTGACCCTGACCCTGATATGGACCATGACACAAAACATAACAATGATTCTAACCCTACAACTAACCCATAAAACTAATGCAGACCCTGACCCTAAACCAGTGTAACCCTAATCCTCAAATTAATTCTAATTCTCACCCCAAACCCATACTTTAAACCTATCCCTGAATTTATCCCTGAATCTGACCTGACCCTTACCCTGAACTTTGCCAAAACTTGACCCTGATCCGAATTTTGACCCTAAACAGAACCCTGGCCCTGACCCTAAACTGAACCCTGGCCCTGACCCTAAACCTGACCCTAATACTTTCACTGACACTGACCATAAACCTAACTCTGACCCAGACCGTGAGCCTGACCAGAACTCTAACCCTAAAGCTAAACTAAGTCAGGACCCTAATCATAACCCAGAATCTAAACATAAAGCAGGCCTTATTCTAACCATGACCATAATCCTGAACTGGACCCTAACCATAACACTGAACATGACACCAAACCTATCCCTGACCCTGACCCTTACTCTGAAACTAACCCTAACCCTGACACTGACTGTGAGCCTGACCATAAACCTAACCCTGAACCTAACCCTAACCCTGACCCCTACACTACGCCTAACGATAACCCTGCCCCTAACAATGTCTAACCCTAACCCTGAACCTAACTATAACCCTAAAATTAACCCGGTCCTAAAACTAACTGAAAACGCTGACCCTGACTCTGACTGTGAGCCTGACCATAAACCTAACCCTAAACCTAACCCTAACCCTAACCCTAACCCTAACCCTAACCCGTACCCTAACCCGTACCCTAACCCGTACCCTAACCCTAACCCGTACCCTAACCCGTACCCTAACCCTAACCCATACCCTAACCCTAACCCGTACCCTAACCCGTACCCTAACCCTAACCCGTACCCTAACCCTAACCCGTACCCTAACCCTAACCCTAACACTAACCCTAAGCCTAACCCTAACCCTAACCCTAACCCTAAGCCTGACACAGTCCTAAGCCTGACCCTAACCCTAACCCTGACCCTGACCGTGACTGTGTTCCCGACCCTAACCGCAATCCTTAAGGTAACCCTATCCCTGATCTAATGCCAACCACGATCCTAAACCTAATGCTGAGGCTAAACATAAAACTAAACCCTACCCTAACCCAAAACCTAACCCTAACCTTAAGGCTGTCTAACCCTAACCGAACCATAACCCTACTTCTAAACCTAATCCTAACTCCAAACCCAAACCTTTCCCCTAAATCTAATCCTGAAACTGAACCGTATATTGACCCCAATCCAAATCCTGACCCTGACCATAAACCGGACCCCGGCCCAGACCTTCACCAGATCCTGACCCTAAACCTAACCCTGACAATAGCACTGACCCAAAACTAACCCTGTCCTTGAGCTGAACGTGGACCCTAAACCAAAACCAGATCCTGACCCTAAACCTGACACTGGCTCTGAACTTCACCCTGACCCTGACCCAGACCCTGAACATAAACCTAAACCTGACCCTAACGGTGACCCTACACTGACCCTAACACTAACCCTGAAGCTGACTGTGATTCTGACCCTAACTGTAACCCTAAAGGTAACCCTGACCCTGACCCTGATATGGACCATGACACAAAACATAACAATGATTCTAACCCTACAACTAACCCATAAAACTAATGCAGACCCTGACCCTAAACCAGTGTAACCCTAATCCTCAAATTAATTCTAATTCTCACCCCAAACCCATACTTTAAACCTATCCCTGAATTTATCCCTGAATCTGACCTGACCCTTACCCTGAACTTTGCCAAAACTTGACCCTGATCCGAATTTTGACCCTAAACAGAACCCTGGCCCTGACCCTAAACTGAACCCTGGCCCTGACCCTAAACCTGACCCTAATACTTTCACTGACACTGACCATAAACCTAACTCTGACCCAGACCGTGAGTCTGACCAGAACTCTAACCCTAAAGCTAAACTAAGTCAGGACCCTAATCATAACCCAGAATCTAAACATAAAGCAGGCCTTATTCTAACCATGACCATAATCCTGAACTGGACCCTAACCATAACACTGAACATGACACCAAACCTATCCCTGACCCTGACCCTTACTCTGAAACTAACCCTAACCCTGACACTGACTGTGAGCCTGACCATAAACCTAACCCTGAACCTAACCCTAACCCTGACCCCTACACTACGCCTAACGATAACCCTGCCCCTAACAATGTCTAACCCTAACCCTGAACCTAACTATAACCCTAAAATTAACCCGGTCCTAAAACTAACTGAAAACGCTGACCCTGACTCTGACTGTGAGCCTGACCATAAACCTAACCCTAAACCTAAACCTAACCCTAACCCTAACCCTAACCCTAACCCTAACCCTAACCCTAACCCGTACCCTAACCCGTACCCTAACCCGTACCCTAACCCTAACCCGTACCCTAACCCGTACCCTAACCCTAACCCGTACCCTAACCCGTACCCTAACCCTAACCCGTACCCTAACCCTAACCCGTACCCTAACCCTAACCCTAACCCTAACCCTAACCCTAACCCTAAGCCTAACCCTAACCCTAACCCTAACCCTAAGCCTGACACAGTCCTAAGCCTGACCCTAACCCTAACCCTAACCCTGACCGTGACTGTGTTCCCGACCCTAACCGCAATCCTTAAGGTAACCCTATCCCTGATCTAATGCCAACCACGATCCTAAACCTAATGCTGAGGCTAAACATAAAACTAAACCCTACCCTAACCCAAAACCTAACCCTAAGCTTAAGGCTGTCTAACCCTAACCGAACCATAACCCTACTTCTAAACCTAATCCTAACTCCAAACCCAAACCTTTCCCCTAAATCTAATCCTGAAACTGAACCGTATATTGACCCCAATCCAAATCCTGACCCTGACCATAAACCGGACCCCGGCCCAGACCTTCACCAGATCCTGACCCTAAACCTAACCCTGACAATAGCACTGACCCAAAACTAACCCTGTCCTTGAGCTGAACGTGGACCCTAAACCAAAACCAGATCCTGACCCTAAACCTGACACTGGCTCTGAACTTCACCCTGACCCTGACCCAGACCCTGAACATAAACCTAAACCTGACCCTAACGGTGACCCTACACTGACCCTAACACTAACCCTGAAGCTGACTGTGATTCTGACCCTAACTGTAACCCTAAAGGTAACCCTGACCCTGACCCTGATATGGACCATGACACAAAACATAACAATGATTCTAACCCTACAACTAACCCATAAAACTAATGCAGACCCTGACCCTAAACCAGTGTAACCCTAATCCTCAAATTAATTCTAATTCTCACCCCAAACCCATACTTTAAACCTATCCCTGAATTTATCCCTGAATCTGACCTGACCCTTACCCTGAACTTTGCCAAAACTTGACCCTGATCCGAATTTTGACCCTAAACAGAACCCTGGCCCTGACCCTAAACTGAACCCTGGCCCTGACCCTAAACCTGACCCTAATACTTTCACTGACACTGACCATAAACCTAACTCTGACCCAGACCGTGAGCCTGACCAGAACTCTAACCCTAAAGCTAAACTAAGTCAGGACCCTAATCATAACCCAGAATCTAAACATAAAGCAGGCCTTATTCTAACCATGACCATAATCCTGAACTGGACCCTAACCATAACACTGAACATGACACCAAACCTATCCCTGACCCTGACCCTTACTCTGAAACTAACCCTAACCCTGACACTGACTGTGAGCCTGACCATAAACCTAACCCTGAACCTAACCCTAACCCTGACCCCTACACTACGCCTAACGATAACCCTGCCCCTAACAATGTCTAACCCTAACCCTGAACCTAACTATAACCCTAAAATTAACCCGGTCCTAAAACTAACTGAAAACGCTGACCCTGACTCTGACTGTGAGCCTGACCATAAACAAAACCCTAAACCTAAACCTAACCCTAACCCTAACCCTAACACTAACCCTAACCCTAACCCGTACCCTAACCCGTACCCTAACCCGTACCCTAACCCTAACCCGTACCCTAACCCGTACCCTAACCCTAACCCTAACCCTAACCCTAACCCTAACCCGTACCCTAACCCGTACCGAACCCGTACCCTAACCCGTACCCTAACCCTAACCCGTACCCTAACCCGTACCCTAACCCTAACCCGTACCCTAACCCTTACCCTAACCCTAACCCGTACCCTAACCCGTACCCTAACCCTAACCCTAACCCTAACCCTAAGCCTGACACAGTCCTAAGCCTGACCCTAACCCTAACCCTAACCCTGACCGTGACTGTGTTCCCGACCCTAACCGCAATCCTTAAGGTAACCCTATCCCTGATCTAATGCCAACCACGATCCTAAACCTAATGCTGAGGCTAAACATAAAACTAAACCCTACCCTAACCCAAAACCTAACCCTAACCTTAAGGCTGTCTAACCCTAACCGAACCATAACCCTACTTCTAAACCTAATCCTAACTCCAAACCCAAACCTTTCCCCTAAATCTAATCCTGAAACTGAACCGTATATTGACCCCAATCCAAATCCTGACCCTGACCATAAACCGGACCCCGGCCCAGACCTTCACCAGATCCTGACCCTAAACCTAACCCTGACAATAGCACTGACCCAAAACTAACCCTGTCCTTGAGCTGAACGTGGACCCTAAACCAAAACCAGATCCTGACCCTAAACCTGACACTGGCTCTGAACTTCACCCTGACCCTGACCCAGACCCTGAACATAAACCTAAACCTGACCCTAACGGTGACCCTACACTGACCCTAACACTAACCCTGAAGCTGACTGTGATTCTGACCCTAACTGTAACCCTAAAGGTAACCCTGACCCTGACCCTGATATGGACCATGACACAAAACATAACAATGATTCTAACCCTACAACTAACCCATAAAACTAATGCAGACCCTGACCCTAAACCAGTGTAACCCTAATCCTCAAATTAATTCTAATTCTCACCCCAAACCCATACTTTAAACCTATCCCTGAATTTATCCCTGAATCTGACCTGACCCTTACCCTGAACTTTGCCAAAACTTGACCCTGATCCGAATTTTGACCCTAAACAGAACCCTGGCCCTGACCCTAAACTGAACCCTGGCCCTGACCCTAAACCTGACCCTAATACTTTCACTGACACTGACCATAAACCTAACTCTGACCCAGACCGTGAGCCTGACCAGAACTCTAACCCTAAAGCTAAACTAAGTCAGGACCCTAATCATAACCCAGAATCTAAACATAAAGCAGGCCTTATTCTAACCATGACCATAATCCTGAACTGGACCCTAACCATAACACTGAACATGACACCAAACCTATCCCTGACCCTGACCCTTACTCTGAAACTAACCCTAACCCTGACACTGACTGTGAGCCTGACCATAAACCTAACCCTGAACCTAACCCTAACCCTGACCCCTACACTACGCCTAACGATAACCCTGCCCCTAACAATGTCTAACCCTAACCCTGAACCTAACTATAACCCTAAAATTAACCCGGTCCTAAAACTAACTGAAAACGCTGACCCTGACTCTGACTGTGAGCCTGACCATAAACCTAACCCTAAACCTAAACCTAACCCTAACCCTAACCCTAACCCTAACCCTAACCCTAACCCTAACCCGTACCCTAACCCGTACCCTAACCCGTACCCTAACCCTAACCCGTACCCTAACCCGTACCCTAACCCTAACCCGTACCCTAACCCGTACCCTAACCCTAACCCGTACCCTAACCCTAACCCGTACCCTAACCCTAACCCTAACCCTAACCCTAACCCTAACCCTAAGCCTAACCCTAACCCTAACCCTAACCCTAAGCCTGACACAGTCCTAAGCCTGACCCTAACCCTAACCCTAACCCTGACCGTGACTGTGTTCCCGACCCTAACCGCAATCCTTAAGGTAACCCTATCCCTGATCTAATGCCAACCACGATCCTAAACCTAATGCTGAGGCTAAACATAAAACTAAACCCTACCCTAACCCAAAACCTAACCCTAAGCTTAAGGCTGTCTAACCCTAACCGAACCATAACCCTACTTCTAAACCTAATCCTAACTCCAAACCCAAACCTTTCCCCTAAATCTAATCCTGAAACTGAACCGTATATTGACCCCAATCCAAATCCTGACCCTGACCATAAACCGGACCCCGGTCCAGACCTTCACCAGATCCTGACCCTAAACCTAACCCTGACAATAGCACTGACCCAAAACTAACCCTGTCCTTGAGCTGAACGTGGACCCTAAACCAAAACCAGATCCTGACCCTAAACCTGACACTGGCTCTGAACTTCACCCTGACCCTGACCCAGACCCTGAACATAAACCTAAACCTGACCCTAACGGTGACCCTACACTGACCCTAACACTAACCCTGAAGCTGACTGTGATTCTGACCCTAACTGTAACCCTAAAGGTAACCCTGACCCTGACCCTGATATGGACCATGACACAAAACATAACAATGATTCTAACCCTACAACTAACCCATAAAACTAATGCAGACCCTGACCCTAAACCAGTGTAACCCTAATCCTCAAATTAATTCTAATTCTCACCCCAAACCCATACTTTAAACCTATCCCTGAATTTATCCCTGAATCTGACCTACCCTTACCCTGAACTTTGCCAAAACTTGACCCTGATCCGAATTTTGACCCTAAACAGAACCCTGGCCCTGACCCTAAACTGAACCCTGGCCCTGACCCTAAACCTGACCCTAATACTTTCACTGACACTGACCATAATCCTAACTCTGACCCAGACCGTGAGCCTGACCAGAACTCTAACCCTAAAGCTAAACTAAGTCAGGACCCTAATCATAACCCAGAATCTAAACATAAAGCAGGCCTTATTCTAACCATGACCATAATCCTGAACTGGACCCTAACCATAACACTGAACATGACACCAAACCTATCCCTGACCCTGACCCTTACTCTGAAACTAACCCTAACCCTGACACTGACTGTGAGCCTGACCATAAACCTAACCCTGAACCTAACCCTAACCCTGACCCCTACACTACGCCTAACGATAACCCTGCCCCTAACAATGTCTAACCCTAACCCTGAACCTAACTATAACCCTAAAATTAACCCGGTCCTAAAACTAACTGAAAACGCTGACCCTGACTCTGACTGTGAGCCTGACCATAAACAAAACCCTAAACCTAAACCTAACCCTAACCCTAACCCTAACACTAACCCTAACCCTAACCCGTACCCTAACCCGTACCCTAACCCGTACCCTAACCCTAACCCGTACCCTAACCCGTACCCTAACCCTAACCCTAACCCTAACCCTAACCCTAACCCGTACCCTAACCCGTACCGAACCCGTACCCTAACCCGTACCCTAACCCTAACCCATACCCTAACCCGTACCCTAACCCTAACCCGTACCCTAACCCGTACCCTAACCCTAACCCGTACCCTAACCCGTACCCTAACCCTAACCCTAACCCTAACCCTAAGCCTGACACAGTCCTAAGCCTGACCCTAACCCTAACCCTAACCCTGACCGTGACTGTGTTCCCGACCCTAACCGCAATCCTTAAGGTAACCCTATCCCTGATCTAATGCCAACCACGATCCTAAACCTAATGCTGAGGCTAAACATAAAACTAAACCCTACCCTAACCCAAAACCTAACCCTAACCTTAAGGCTGTCTAACCCTAACCGAACCATAACCCTACTTCTAAACCTAATCCTAACTCCAAACCCAAACCTTTCCCCTAAATCTAATCCTGAAACTGAACCGTATATTGACCCCAATCCAAATCCTGACCCTGACCATAAACCGGACCCCGGCCCAGACCTTCACCAGATCCTGACCCTAAACCTAACCCTGACAATAGCACTGACCCAAAACTAACCCTGTCCTTGAGCTGAACGTGGACCCTAAACCAAAACCAGATCCTGACCCTAAACCTGACACTGGCTCTGAACTTCACCCTGACCCTGACCCAGACCCTGAACATAAACCTAAACCTGACCCTAACGGTGACCCTACACTGACCCTAACACTAACCCTGAAGCTGACTGTGATTCTGACCCTAACTGTAACCCTAAAGGTAACCCTGACCCTGACCCTGATATGGACCATGACACAAAACATAACAATGATTCTAACCCTACAACTAACCCATAAAACTAATGCAGACCCTGACCCTAAACCAGTGTAACCCTAATCCTCAAATTAATTCTAATTCTCACCCCAAACCCATACTTTAAACCTATCCCTGAATTTATCCCTGAATCTGACCTGACCCTTACCCTGAACTTTGCCAAAACTTGACCCTGATCCGAATTTTGACCCTAAACAGAACCCTGGCCCTGACCCTAAACTGAACCCTGGCCCTGACCCTAAACCTGACCCTAATACTTTCACTGACACTGACCATAAACCTAACTCTGACCCAGACCGTGAGCCTGACCAGAACTCTAACCCTAAAGCTAAACTAAGTCAGGACCCTAATCATAACCCAGAATCTAAACATAAAGCAGGCCTTATTCTAACCATGACCATAATCCTGAACTGGACCCTAACCATAACACTGAACATGACACCAAACCTATCCCTGACCCTGACCCTTACTCTGAAACTAACCCTAACCCTGACACTGACTGTGAGCCTGACCATAAACCTAACCCTGAACCTAACCCTAACCCTGACCCCTACACTACGCCTAACGATAACCCTGCCCCTAACAATGTCTAACCCTAACCCTGAACCTAACTATAACCCTAAAATTAACCCGGTCCTAAAACTAACTGAAAACGCTGACCCTGACTCTGACTGTGAGCCTGACCATAAACCTAACCCTAAACCTAACCCTAACCCTAACCCTAATCCTAACCCTAACCCTAACCCTAACCCGTACCCTAACCCGTACCCTAACCCTAACCCGTACCCTAACCCGTACCCTAACCCTAACCCGTACCCTAACCCGTACCCTAACCCTAACCCTAACCCTAAGCCTAACCCTAACCCTAACCCTAACCCTAAGCCTGACACAGTCCTAAGCCTGACCCTAACCCTAACCCTAACCCTGACCGTGACTGTGTTCCCGACCCTAACCGCAATCCTTAAGGTAACCCTATCCCTGATCTAATGCCAACCACGATCCTAAACCTAATGCTGAGGCTAAACATAAAACTAAACCCTACCCTAACCCAAAACCTAACCCTAACCTTAAGGCTGTCTAACCCTAACCGAACCATAACCCTACTTCTAAACCTAATCCTAACTCCAAACCCAAACCTTTCCCCTAAATCTAATCCTGAAACTGAACCGTATATTGACCCCAATCCAAATCCTGACCCTGACCATAAACCGGACCCCGGCCCAGACCTTCACCAGATCCTGACCCTAAACCTAACCCTGACAATAGCACTGACCCAAAACTAACCCTGTCCTTGAGCTGAACGTGGACCCTAAACCAAAACCAGATCCTGACCCTAAACCTGACACTGGCTCTGAACTTCACCCTGACCCTGACCCAGACCCTGAACATAAACCTAAACCTGACCCTAACGGTGACCCTACACTGACCCTAACACTAACCCTGAAGCTGACTGTGATTCTGACCCTAACTGTAACCCTAAAGGTAACCCTGACCCTGACCCTGATATGGACCATGACACAAAACATAACAATGATTCTAACCCTACAACTAACCCATAAAACTAATGCAGACCCTGACCCTAAACCAGTGTAACCCTAATCCTCAAATTAATTCTAATTCTCACCCCAAACCCATACTTTAAACCTATCCCTGAATTTATCCCTGAATCTGACCTGACCCTTACCCTGAACTTTGCCAAAACTTGACCCTGATCCGAATTTTGACCCTAAACAGAACCCTGGCCCTGACCCTAAACTGAACCCTGGCCCTGACCCTAAACCTGACCCTAATACTTTCACTGACACTGACCATAAACCTAACTCTGACCCAGACCGTGAGCCTGACCAGAACTCTAACCCTAAAGCTAAACTAAGTCAGGACCCTAATCATAACCCAGAATCTAAACATAAAGCAGGCCTTATTCTAACCATGACCATAATCCTGAACTGGACCCTAACCATAACACTGAACATGACACCAAACCTATCCCTGACCCTGACCCTTACTCTGAAACTAACCCTAACCCTGACACTGACTGTGAGCCTGACCATAAACCTAACCCTGAACCTAACCCTAACCCTGACCCCTACACTACGCCTAACGATAACCCTGCCCCTAACAATGTCTAACCCTAACCCTGAACCTAACTATAACCCTAAAATTAACCCGGTCCTAAAACTAACTGAAAACGCTGACCCTGACTCTGACTGTGAGCCTGACCATAAACCTAACCCTAAACCTAAACCTAACCCTAACCCTAACCCTAACCCTAACCCTAACCCTAACCCTAACCCGTACCCTAACCCGTACCCTAACCCGTACCCTAACCCTAACCCGTACCCTAACCCGTACCCTAACCCTAACCCGTACCCTAACCCGTACCCTAACCCTAACCCGTACCCTAACCCTAACCCGTACCCTAACCCTAACCCTAACCCTAACCCTAACCCTAACCCTAAGCCTAACCCTAACCCTAACCCTAACCCTAAGCCTGACACAGTCCTAAGCCTGACCCTAACCCTAACCCTAACCCTGACCGTGACTGTGTTCCCGACCCTAACCGCAATCCTTAAGGTAACCCTATCCCTGATCTAATGCCAACCACGATCCTAAACCTAATGCTGAGGCTAAACATAAAACTAAACCCTACCCTAACCCAAAACCTAACCCTAAGCTTAAGGCTGTCTAACCCTAACCGAACCATAACCCTACTTCTAAACCTAATCCTAACTCCAAACCCAAACCTTTCCCCTAAATCTAATCCTGAAACTGAACCGTATATTGACCCCAATCCAAATCCTGACCCTGACCATAAACCGGACCCCGGCCCAGACCTTCACCAGATCCTGACCCTAAACCTAACCCTGACAATAGCACTGACCCAAAACTAACCCTGTCCTTGAGCTGAACGTGGACCCTAAACCAAAACCAGATCCTGACCCTAAACCTGACACTGGCTCTGAACTTCACCCTGACCCTGACCCAGACCCTGAACATAAACCTAAACCTGACCCTAACGGTGACCCTACACTGACCCTAACACTAACCCTGAAGCTGACTGTGATTCTGACCCTAACTGTAACCCTAAAGGTAACCCTGACCCTGACCCTGATATGGACCATGACACAAAACATAACAATGATTCTAACCCTACAACTAACCCATAAAACTAATGCAGACCCTGACCCTAAACCAGTGTAACCCTAATCCTCAAATTAATTCTAATTCTCACCCCAAACCCATACTTTAAACCTATCCCTGAATTTATCCCTGAATCTGACCTACCCTTACCCTGAACTTTGCCAAAACTTGACCCTGATCCGAATTTTGACCCTAAACAGAACCCTGGCCCTGACCCTAAACTGAACCCTGGCCCTGACCCTAAACCTGACCCTAATACTTTCACTGACACTGACCATAATCCTAACTCTGACCCAGACCGTGAGCCTGACCAGAACTCTAACCCTAAAGCTAAACTAAGTCAGGACCCTAATCATAACCCAGAATCTAAACATAAAGCAGGCCTTATTCTAACCATGACCATAATCCTGAACTGGACCCTAACCATAACACTGAACATGACACCAAACCTATCCCTGACCCTGACCCTTACTCTGAAACTAACCCTAACCCTGACACTGACTGTGAGCCTGACCATAAACCTAACCCTGAACCTAACCCTAACCCTGACCCCTACACTACGCCTAACGATAACCCTGCCCCTAACAATGTCTAACCCTAACCCTGAACCTAACTATAACCCTAAAATTAACCCGGTCCTAAAACTAACTGAAAACGCTGACCCTGACTCTGACTGTGAGCCTGACCATAAACAAAACCCTAAACCTAAACCTAACCCTAACCCTAACCCTAACACTAACCCTAACCCTAACCCGTACCCTAACCCGTACCCTAACCCGTACCCTAACCCTAACCCGTACCCTAACCCGTACCCTAACCCTAACCCTAACCCTAACCCTAACCCTAACCCGTACCCTAACCCGTACCGAACCCGTACCCTAACCCGTACCCTAACCCTAACCCGTACCCTAACCCGTACCCTAACCCTAACCCGTACCCTAACCCGTACCCTAACCCTAACCCGTACCCTAACCCGTACCCTAACCCTAACCCTAACCCTAACCCTAAGCCTGACACAGTCCTAAGCCTGACCCTAACCCTAACCCTAACCCTGACCGTGACTGTGTTCCCGACCCTAACCGCAATCCTTAAGGTAACCCTATCCCTGATCTAATGCCAACCACGATCCTAAACCTAATGCTGAGGCTAAACATAAAACTAAACCCTACCCTAACCCAAAACCTAACCCTAACCTTAAGGCTGTCTAACCCTAACCGAACCATAACCCTACTTCTAAACCTAATCCTAACTCCAAACCCAAACCTTTCCCCTAAATCTAATCCTGAAACTGAACCGTATATTGACCCCAATCCAAATCCTGACCCTGACCATAAACCGGACCCCGGCCCAGACCTTCACCAGATCCTGACCCTAAACCTAACCCTGACAATAGCACTGACCCAAAACTAACCCTGTCCTTGAGCTGAACGTGGACCCTAAACCAAAACCAGATCCTGACCCTAAACCTGACACTGGCTCTGAACTTCACCCTGACCCTGACCCAGACCCTGAACATAAACCTAAACCTGACCCTAACGGTGACCCTACACTGACCCTAACACTAACCCTGAAGCTGACTGTGATTCTGACCCTAACTGTAACCCTAAAGGTAACCCTGACCCTGACCCTGATATGGACCATGACACAAAACATAACAATGATTCTAACCCTACAACTAACCCATAAAACTAATGCAGACCCTGACCCTAAACCAGTGTAACCCTAATCCTCAAATTAATTCTAATTCTCACCCCAAACCCATACTTTAAACCTATCCCTGAATTTATCCCTGAATCTGACCTGACCCTTACCCTGAACTTTGCCAAAACTTGACCCTGATCCGAATTTTGACCCTAAACAGAACCCTGGCCCTGACCCTAAACTGAACCCTGGCCCTGACCCTAAACCTGACCCTAATACTTTCACTGACACTGACCATAAACCTAACTCTGACCCAGACCGTGAGCCTGACCAGAACTCTAACCCTAAAGCTAAACTAAGTCAGGACCCTAATCATAACCCAGAATCTAAACATAAAGCAGGCCTTATTCTAACCATGACCATAATCCTGAACTGGACCCTAACCATAACACTGAACATGACACCAAACCTATCCCTGACCCTGACCCTTACTCTGAAACTAACCCTAACCCTGACACTGACTGTGAGCCTGACCATAAACCTAACCCTGAACCTAACCCTAACCCTGACCCCTACACTACGCCTAACGATAACCCTGCCCCTAACAATGTCTAACCCTAACCCTGAACCTAACTATAACCCTAAAATTAACCCGGTCCTAAAACTAACTGAAAACGCTGACCCTGACTCTGACTGTGAGCCTGACCATAAACCTAACCCTAAACCTAACCCTAACCCTAACCCTAATCCTAACCCTAACCCTAACCCTAACCCGTACCCTAACCCGTACCCTAACCCTAACCCGTACCCTAACCCGTACCCTAACCCTAACCCGTACCCTAACCCGTACCCTAACCCTAACCCTAACCCTAAGCCTAACCCTAACCCTAACCCTAACCCTAAGCCTGACACAGTCCTAAGCCTGACCCTAACCCTAACCCTAACCCTGACCGTGACTGTGTTCCCGACCCTAACCGCAATCCTTAAGGTAACCCTATCCCTGATCTAATGCCAACCACGATCCTAAACCTAATGCTGAGGCTAAACATAAAACTAAACCCTACCCTAACCCAAAACCTAACCCTAACCTTAAGGCTGTCTAACCCTAACCGAACCATAACCCTACTTCTAAACCTAATCCTAACTCCAAACCCAAACCTTTCCCCTAAATCTAATCCTGAAACTGAACCGTATATTGACCCCAATCCAAATCCTGACCCTGACCATAAACCGGACCCCGGCCCAGACCTTCACCAGATCCTGACCCTAAACCTAACCCTGACAATAGCACTGACCCAAAACTAACCCTGTCCTTGAGCTGAACGTGGACCCTAAACCAAAACCAGATCCTGACCCTAAACCTGACACTGGCTCTGAACTTCACCCTGACCCTGACCCAGACCCTGAACATAAACCTAAACCTGACCCTAACGGTGACCCTACACTGACCCTAACACTAACCCTGAAGCTGACTGTGATTCTGACCCTAACTGTAACCCTAAAGGTAACCCTGACCCTGACCCTGATATGGACCATGACACAAAACATAACAATGATTCTAACCCTACAACTAACCCATAAAACTAATGCAGACCCTGACCCTAAACCAGTGTAACCCTAATCCTCAAATTAATTCTAATTCTCACCCCAAACCCATACTTTAAACCTATCCCTGAATTTATCCCTGAATCTGACCTGACCCTTACCCTGAACTTTGCCAAAACTTGACCCTGATCCGAATTTTGACCCTAAACAGAACCCTGGTCCTGACCCTAAACTGAACCCTGGCCCTGACCCTAAACCTGACCCTAATACTTTCACTGACACTGACCATAAACCTAACTCTGACCCAGACCGTGAGCCTGACCAGAACTCTAACCCTAAAGCTAAACTAAGTCAGGACCCTAATCATAACCCAGAATCTAAACATAAAGCAGGCCTTATTCTAACCATGACCATAATCCTGAACTGGACCCTAACCATAACACTGAACATGACACCAAACCTATCCCTGACCCTGACCCTTACTCTGAAACTAACCCTAACCCTGACACTGACTGTGAGCCTGACCATAAACCTAACCCTGAACCTAACCCTAACCCTGACCCCTACACTACGCCTAACGATAACCCTGCCCCTAACAATGTCTAACCCTAACCCTGAACCTAACTATAACCCTAAAATTAACCCGGTCCTAAAACTAACTGAAAACGCTGACCCTGACTCTGACTGTGAGCCTGACCATAAACCTAACCCTAAACCTAAACCTAACCCTAACCCTAACCCTAACCCTAACCCTAACCCGTACCCTAACCCGTACCCTAACCCGTACCCTAACCCTAACCCGTACCCTAACCCTAACCCGTACCCTAACCCGTACCCTAACCCTAACCCGTACCCTAACCCTAACCCGTACCCTAACCCTAACCCTAACCCTAACCCTAACCCTAAGCCTAACCCTAACCCTAACCCTAACCCTAAGCCTGACACAGTCCTAAGCCTGACCCTAACCCTAACCCTAACCCTGACCGTGACTGTGTTCCCGACCCTAACCGCAATCCTTAAGGTAACCCTATCCCTGATCTAATGCCAACCACGATCCTAAACCTAATGCTGAGGCTAAACATAAAACTAAACCCTACCCTAACCCAAAACCTAACCCTAACCTTAAGGCTGTCTAACCCTAACCGAACCATAACCCTACTTCTAAACCTAATCCTAACTCCAAACCCAAACCTTTCCCCTAAATCTAATCCTGAAACTGAACCGTATATTGACCCCAATCCAAATCCTGACCCTGACCATAAACCGGACCCCGGCCCAGACCTTCACCAGATCCTGACCCTAAACCTAACCCTGACAATAGCACTGACCCAAAACTAACCCTGTCCTTGAGCTGAACGTGGACCCTAAACCAAAACCAGATCCTGACCCTAAACCTGACACTGGCTCTGAACTTCACCCTGACCCTGACCCAGACCCTGAACATAAACCTAAACCTGACCCTAACGGTGACCCTACACTGACCCTAACACTAACCCTGAAGCTGACTGTGATTCTGACCCTAACTGTAACCCTAAAGGTAACCCTGACCCTGACCCTGATATGGACCATGACACAAAACATAACAATGATTCTAACCCTACAACTAACCCATAAAACTAATGCAGACCCTGACCCTAAACCAGTGTAACCCTAATCCTCAAATTAATTCTAATTCTCACCCCAAACCCATACTTTAAACCTATCCCTGAATTTATCCCTGAATCTGACCTGACCCTTACCCTGAACTTTGCCAAAACTTGACCCTGATCCGAATTTTGACCCTAAACAGAACCCTGGCCCTGACCCTAAACTGAACCCTGGCCCTGACCCTAAACCTGACCCTAATACTTTCACTGACACTGACCATAAACCTAACTCTGACCCAGACCGTGAGCCTGACCAGAACTCTAACCCTAAAGCTAAACTAAGTCAGGACCCTAATCATAACCCAGAATCTAAACATAAAGCAGGCCTTATTCTAACCATGACCATAATCCTGAACTGGACCCTAACCATAACACTGAACATGACACCAAACCTATCCCTGACCCTGACCCTTACTCTGAAACTAACCCTAACCCTGACACTGACTGTGAGCCTGACCATAAACCTAACCCTGAACCTAACCCTAACCCTGACCCCTACACTACGCCTAACGATAACCCTGCCCCTAACAATGTCTAACCCTAACCCTGAACCTAACTATAACCCTAAAATTAACCCGGTCCTAAAACTAACTGAAAACGCTGACCCTGACTCTGACTGTGAGCCTGACCATAAACCTAACCCTAAACCTAAACCTAACCCTAACCCTAACCCTAACCCTAACCCTAACCCGTACCCTAACCCGTACCCTAACCCGTACCCTAACCCTAACCCGTACCCTAACCCGTACCCTAACCCTAACCCGTACCCTAACCCTAACCCTAACCCTAACCCTAACCCTAAGCCTAACCCTAACCCTAACCCTAACCCTAAGCCTGACACAGTCCTAAGCCTGACCCTAACCCTAACCCTAACCCTGACCGTGACTGTGTTCCCGACCCTAACCGCAATCCTTAAGGTAACCCTATCCCTGATCTAATGCCAACCACGATCCTAAACCTAATGCTGAGGCTAAACATAAAACTAAACCCTACCCTAACCCAAAACCTAACCCTAACCTTAAGGCTGTCTAACCCTAACCGAACCATAACCCTACTTCTAAACCTAATCCTAACTCCAAACCCAAACCTTTCCCCTAAATCTAATCCTGAAACTGAACCGTATATTGACCCCAATCCAAATCCTGACCCTGACCATAAACCGGACCCCGGCCCAGACCTTCACCAGATCCTGACCCTAAACCTAACCCTGACAATAGCACTGACCCAAAACTAACCCTGTCCTTGAGCTGAACGTGGACCCTAAACCAAAACCAGATCCTGACCCTAAACCTGACACTGGCTCTGAACTTCACCCTGACCCTGACCCAGACCCTGAACATAAACCTAAACCTGACCCTAACGGTGACCCTACACTGACCCTAACACTAACCCTGAAGCTGACTGTGATTCTGACCCTAACTGTAACCCTAAAGGTAACCCTGACCCTGACCCTGATATGGACCATGACACAAAACATAACAATGATTCTAACCCTACAACTAACCCATAAAACTAATGCAGACCCTGACCCTAAGCCAGTGTAACCCTAATCCTCAAATTAATTCTAATTCTCACCCCAAACCCATACTTTAAACCTATCCCTGAATTTATCCCTGAATCTGACCTGACCCTTACCCTGAACTTTGCCAAAACTTGACCCTGATCCGAATTTTGACCCTAAACAGAACCCTGGCCCTGACCCTAAACTGAACCCTGGCCCTGACCCTAAACCTGACCCTAATACTTTCACTGACACTGACCATAAACCTAACTCTGACCCAGACCGTGAGCCTGACCAGAACTCTAACCCTAAAGCTAAACTAAGTCAGGACCCTAATCATAACCCAGAATCTAAACATAAAGCAGGCCTTATTCTAACCATGACCATAATCCTGAACTGGACCCTAACCATAACACTGAACATGACACCAAACCTATCCCTGACCCTGACCCTTACTCTGAAACTAACCCTAACCCTGACACTGACTGTGAGCCTGACCATAAACCTAACCCTGAACCTAACCCTAACCCTGACCCCTACACTACGCCTAACGATAACCCTGCCCCTAACAATGTCTAACCCTAACCCTGAACCTAACTATAACCCTAAAATTAACCCGGTCCTAAAACTAACTGAAAACGCTGACCCTGACTCTGACTGTGAGCCTGACCATAAACCTAACCCTAAACCTAAACCTAACCCTAACCCTAACCCTAACCCTAACCCTAACCCGTACCCTAACCCGTACCCTAACCCGTACCCTAACCCTAACCCGTACCCTAACCCGTACCCTAACCCTAACCCGTACCCTAACCCTAACCCGTACCCTAACCCTAACCCGTACCCTAACCCGTACCCTAACCCGTACCCTAACACTAACCCGTACCCTAACCCGTACCCTAACCCTAACCCGTACCCTAACCCGTACCCTAACCCTAACCCGTACCCTAACCCTAACCCGTACCCTAACCCTAACCCTAACCCTAACCCTAACCCTAAGCCTAACCCTAACCCTAACCCTAACCCTAAGCCTGACACAGTCCTAAGCCTGACCCTAACCCTAACCCTAACCCTGACCGTGACTGTGTTCCCGACCCTAACCGCAATCCTTAAGGTAACCCTATCCCTGATCTAATGCCAACCACGATCCTAAACCTAATACTGAGGCTAAACATAAAACTAAACCCTACCCTAACCCAAAACCTAACCCTAACCTTAAGGCTGTCTAACCCTAACCGAACCATAACCCTACTTCTAAACCTAATCCTAACTCCAAACCCAAACATTTACCCTAAATCTAATCCTGAAACTGAACCGTATATTGACCCCAATCCAAATCCTGACCCTGACCATAAACCGGACCCCGGCCCAGACCTTCACCAGATCCTGACCCTAAACCTAACCCTGACAATAGCACTGACCCAAAACTAACCCTGTCCTTGAGCTGAACATGGACCCTAAACCAAAACCAGATCCTGACCCTAAACCTGACACTGGCTCTGAACTTCACCCTGACCCTGACCCAGACCCTGAACATAAACCTAAACCTGACCCTAACGGTGACCCTACACTGACCCTAACACTAACCCTGAAGCTGACTGTGATTCTGACCCTAACTGTAACCCTAAAGGTAACCCTGACCCTGACCCTGATATGGACCAGACACAAAACATAACAATGATTCTAACCCTACAACTAACCCATAAAACTAATGCAGACCCTGACCCTAAACCAGTGTAACCCTAATCCTCAAATTAATTCTAATTCTCACCCCAAACCCATACTTTAAACCTATCCCTGAATTTATCCCTGAATCTGACCTGACCCTTACCCTGAACTTTGCCAAAACTTGACCCTGATCCGAATTTTGACCCTAAACAGAACCCTGGCCCTGACCCTAAACTGAACCCTGGCCCTGACCCTAAACCTGACCCTAATACTTTCACTGACACTGACCATAAACCTAACTCTGACCCAGACCGTGAGCCTGACCAGAACTCTAACCCTAAAGCTAAACTAAGTCAGGACCCTAATCATAACCCAGAATCTAAACATAAAGCAGGCCTTATTCTAACCATGACCATAATCCTGAACTGGACCCTAACCATAACAATGAACATGACACCAAACCTATCCCTGACCCTGACCCTTACTCTGAAACTAACCCTAACCCTGACACTGACTGTGAGCCTGACCATAAACCTAACCCTGAACCTAACCCTAACCCTGACCCCTACACTACGCCTAACGATAACCCTGCCCCTAACAATGTCTAACCCTAACCCTGAACCTAACTATAACCCTAAAATTAACCCGGTCCTAAAACTAACTGAAAACGCTGACCCTGACTCTGACTGTGAGCCTGACCATAAACCTAACCCTAAACCTAAACCTAACCCTAACCCTAACCCTAACACTAACCCTAAACCTAACCCGTACCCTAACCCGTACCCTAACCCGTACCCTAACCCTAACCCGTACCCTAACCCGTACCCTAACCCGTACCCTAACCCGTACCCTAACCCTAACCCGTACCCTAACCCGTACCGAACCCGTACCCTAACCCGTACCCTAACCCTAACCCGTACCCTAACCCGTACCCTAACCCTAACCCGTACCCTAACCGTACCCTAACCCTAACCCTAACCCTAAGCCTAACCCTAACCCTAACCCTAACCCTAACCCTAAGCCTGACACAGTCCTAAGCCTGACCCTAACCCTAACCCTAACCCTGACCGTGACTGTGTTCCCGACCCTAACCGCAATCCTTAAGGTAACCCTATCCCTGATCTAATGCCAACCACGATCCTAAACCTAATGCTGAGGCTAAACATAAAACTAAACCCTACCCTAACCCAAAACCTAACCCTAACCTTAAGGCTGTCTAACCCTAACCGAACCATAACCCTACTTCTAAACCTAATCCTAACTCCAAACCCAAACCTTTCCCCTAAATCTAATCCTGAAACTGAACCGTATATTGACCCCAATCCAAATCCTGACCCTGACCATAAACCGGACCCCGGCCCAGACCTTCACCAGATCCTGACCCTAAACCTAACCCTGACAATAGCACTGACCCAAAACTAACCCTGTCCTTGAGCTGAACGTGGACCCTAAACCAAAACCAGATCCTGACCCTAAACCTGACACTGGCTCTGAACTTCACCCTGACCCTGACCCAGACCCTGAACATAAACCTAAACCTGACCCTAACGGTGACCCTACACTGACCCTAACACTAACCCTGAAGCTGACTGTGATTCTGACCCTAACTGTAACCCTAAAGGTAACCCTGACCCTGACCCTGATATGGACCATGACACAAAACATAACAATGATTCTAACCCTACAACTAACCCATAAAACTAATGCAGACCCTGACCCTAAACCAGTGTAACCCTAATCCTCAAATTAATTCTAATTCTCACCCCAAACCCATACTTTAAACCTATCCCTGAATTTATCCCTGAATCTGACCTGACCCTTACCCTGAACTTTGCCAAAACTTGACCCTGATCCGAATTTTGACCCTAAACAGAACCCTGGCCCTGACCCTAAACTGAACCCTGGCCCTGACCCTAAACCTGACCCTAATACTTTCACTGACACTGACCATAAACCTAACTCTGACCCAGACCGTGAGCCTGACCAGAACTCTAACCCTAAAGCTAAACTAAGTCAGGACCCTAATCATAACCCAGAATCTAAACATAAAGCAGGCCTTATTCTAACCATGACCATAATCCTGAACTGGACCCTAACCATAACACTGAACATGACACCAAACCTATCCCTGACCCTGACCCTTACTCTGAAACTAACCCTAACCCTGACACTGACTGTGAGCCTGACCATAAACCTAACCCTGAACCTAACCCTAACCCTGACCCCTACACTACGCCTAACGATAACCCTGCCCCTAACAATGTCTAACCCTAACCCTGAACCTAACTATAACCCTAAAATTAACCCGGTCCTAAAACTAACTGAAAACGCTGACCCTGACTCTGACTGTGAGCCTGACCATAAACCTAACCCTAAACCTAACCCTAACCCTAACCCTAACCCTAACCCTAACCCGTACCCTAACCCGTACCCTAACCCGTACCCTAACCCGTACCCTAACCCGTACCCTAACCCTAACCAGTACCCTAACCCGTACCCTAACCCTAACCCGTACCCTAACCCTAACCCTAAGCCTAACCCTAACCCTAACCCTAACCCTAAGCCTAACCCTAACCCTAACCCTAACCCTAAGCCTGACACAGTCCTAAGCCTGACCCTAACCCTAACCCTAACCCTGACCGTGACTGTGTTCCCGACCCTAACCGCAATCCTTAAGGTAACCCTATCCCTGATCTAATGCCAACCACGATCCTAAACCTAATGCTGAGGCTAAACATAAAACTAAACCCTACCCTAACCCAAAACCTAACCCTAACCTTAAGGCTGTCTAACCCTAACCGAACCATAACCCTACTTCTAAACCTAATCCTAACTCCAAACCCAAACCTTTCCCCTAAATCTAATCCTGAAACTGAACCGTATATTGACCCCAATCCAAATCCTGACCCTGACCATAAACCGGACCCCGGCCCAGACCTTCACCAGATCCTGACCCTAAACCTAACCCTGACAATAGCACTGACCCAAAACTAACCCTGTCCTTGAGCTGAACGTGGACCCTAAACCAAATCCAGATCCTGACCCTAAACCTGACACTGGCTCTGAACTTCACCCTGACCCTGACCCAGACCCTGAACATAAACCTAAACCTGACCCTAACGGTGACCCTACACTGACCCTAACACTAACCCTGAAGCTGACTGTGATTCTGACCCTAACTGTAACCCTAAAGGTAACCCTGACCCTGACCCTGATATGGACCATGACACAAAACATAACAATGATTCTAACCCTACAACTAACCCATAAAACTAATGCAGACCCTGACCCTAAACCAGTGTAACCCTAATCCTCAAATTAATTCTAATTCTCACCCCAAACCCATACTTTAAACCTATCCCTGAATTTATCCCTGAATCTGACCTGACCCTTACCCTGAACTTTGCCAAAACTTGACCCTGATCCGAATTTTGACCCTAAACAGAACCCTGGCCCTGACCCTAAACTGAACCCTGGCCCTGACCCTAAACCTGACCCTAATACTTTCACTGACACTGACCATAAACCTAACTCTGACCCAGACCGTGAGCCTGACCAGAACTCTAACCCTAAAGCTAAACTAAGTCAGGACCCTAATCATAACCCAGAATCTAAACATAAAGCAGGCCTTATTCTAACCATGACCATAATCCTGAACTGGACCCTAACCATAACACTGAACATGACACCAAACCTATCCCTGACCCTGACCCTTACTCTGAAACTAACCCTAACCCTGACACTGACTGTGAGCCTGACCATAAACCTAACCCTGAACCTAACCCTAACCCTGACCCCTACACTACGCCTAACGATAACCCTGCCCCTAACAATGTCTAACCCTAACCCTGAACCTAACTATAACCCTAAAATTAACCCGGTCCTAAAACTAACTGAAAACGCTGACCCTGACTCTGACTGTGAGCCTGACCATAAACCTAACCCTAAACCTAACCCTAACCCTAACCCTAATCCTAACCCTAACCCTAACCCTAACCCGTACCCTAACCCGTACCCTAACCCTAACCCGTACCCTAACCCGTACCCTAACCCTAACCCGTACCCTAACCCGTACCCTAACCCTAACCCTAACCCTAAGCCTAACCCTAACCCTAACCCTAACCCTAAGCCTGACACAGTCCTAAGCCTGACCCTAACCCTAACCCTAACCCTGACCGTGACTGTGTTCCCGACCCTAACCGCAATCCTTAAGGTAACCCTATCCCTGATCTAATGCCAACCACGATCCTAAACCTAATGCTGAGGCTAAACATAAAACTAAACCCTACCCTAACCCAAAACCTAACCCTAACCTTAAGGCTGTCTAACCCTAACCGAACCATAACCCTACTTCTAAACCTAATCCTAACTCCAAACCCAAACCTTTCCCCTAAATCTAATCCTGAAACTGAACCGTATATTGACCCCAATCCAAATCCTGACCCTGACCATAAACCGGACCCCGGCCCAGACCTTCACCAGATCCTGACCCTAAACCTAACCCTGACAATAGCACTGACCCAAAACTAACCCTGTCCTTGAGCTGAACGTGGACCCTAAACCAAAACCAGATCCTGACCCTAAACCTGACACTGGCTCTGAACTTCACCCTGACCCTGACCCAGACCCTGAACATAAACCTAAACCTGACCCTAACGGTGACCCTACACTGACCCTAACACTAACCCTGAAGCTGACTGTGATTCTGACCCTAACTGTAACCCTAAAGGTAACCCTGACCCTGACCCTGATATGGACCATGACACAAAACATAACAATGATTCTAACCCTACAACTAACCCATAAAACTAATGCAGACCCTGACCCTAAACCAGTGTAACCCTAATCCTCAAATTAATTCTAATTCTCACCCCAAACCCATACTTTAAACCTATCCCTGAATTTATCCCTGAATCTGACCTGACCCTTACCCTGAACTTTGCCAAAACTTGACCCTGATCCGAATTTTGACCCTAAACAGAACCCTGGCCCTGACCCTAAACTGAACCCTGGCCCTGACCCTAAACCTGACCCTAATACTTTCACTGACACTGACCATAAACCTAACTCTGACCCAGACCGTGAGCCTGACCAGAACTCTAACCCTAAAGCTAAACTAAGTCAGGACCCTAATCATAACCCAGAATCTAAACATAAAGCAGGCCTTATTCTAACCATGACCATAATCCTGAACTGGACCCTAACCATAACACTGAACATGACACCAAACCTATCCCTGACCCTGACCCTTACTCTGAAACTAACCCTAACCCTGACACTGACTGTGAGCCTGACCATAAACCTAACCCTGAACCTAACCCTAACCCTGACCCCTACACTACGTCTAACGATAACCCTGCCCCTAACAATGTCTAACCCTAACCCTGAACCTAACTATAACCCTAAAATTAACCCGGTCCTAAAACTAACAGAAAACGCTGACCCTGACTCTGACTGTGAGCCTGACCATAAACCTAACCCTAAACCTAAACCTAACCCTAACCCTAACCCTAACCCTAACCCTAACCCTAACCCGTACCCTAACCCGTACCCTAACCCTAACCCGTACCCTAACCCGTACCCTAACCCTAACCCGTACCCTAACCCTAACCCGTACCCTAACCCTAACCCGTACCCTAACCCGTACCCTAACCCGTACCCTAACACTAACCCGTACCCTAACCCGTACCCTAACCCTAACCCGTACCCTAACCCGTACCCTAACCCTAACCCGTACCCTAACCCTAACCCGTACCCTAACCCTAACCCTAACCCTAACCCTAACCCTAAGCCTAACCCTAACCCTAACCCTAACCCTAAGCCTGACACAGTCCTAAGCCTGACCCTAACCCTAACCCTAACCCTGACCGTGACTGTGTTCCCGACCCTAACCGCAATCCTTAAGGTAACCCTATCCCTGATCTAATGCCAACCACGATCCTAAACCTAATGCTGAGGCTAAACATAAAACTAAACCCTACCCTAACCCAAAACCTAACCCTAACCTTAAGGCTGTCTAACCCTAACCGAACCATAACCCTACTTCTAAACCTAATCCTAACTCCAAACCCAAACCTTTCCCCTAAATCTAATCCTGAAACTGAACCGTATATTGACCCCAATCCAAATCCTGACCCTGACCATAAACCGGACCCCGGCCCAGACCTTCACCAGATCCTGACCCTAAACCTAACCCTGACAATAGCACTGACCCAAAACTAACCCTGTCCTTGAGCTGAACGTGGACCCTAAACCAAAACCAGATCCTGACCCTAAACCTGACACTGGCTCTGAACTTCACCCTGACCCTGACCCAGACCCTGAACATAAACCTAAACCTGACCCTAACGGTGACCCTACACTGACCCTAACACTAACCCTGAAGCTGACTGTGATTCTGACCCTAACTGTAACCCTAAAGGTAACCCTGACCCTGACCCTGATATGGACCATGACACAAAACATAACAATGATTCTAACCCTACAACTAACCCATAAAACTAATGCAGACCCTGACCCTAAACCAGTGTAACCCTAATCCTCAAATTAATTCTAATTCTCACCCCAAACCCATACTTTAAACCTATCCCTGAATTTATCCCTGAATCTGACCTGACCCTTACCCTGAACTTTGCCAAAACTTGACCCTGATCCGAATTTTGACCCTAAACAGAACCCTGGCCCTGACCCTAAACTGAACCCTGGCCCTGACCCTAAACCTGACCCTAATACTTTCACTGACACTGACCATAAACCTAACTCTGACCCAGACCGTGAGCCTGACCAGAACTCTAACCCTAAAGCTAAACTAAGTCAGGACCCTAATCATAACCCAGAATCTAAACATAAAGCAGGCCTTATTCTAACCATGACCATAATCCTGAACTGGACCCTAACCATAACACTGAACATGACACCAAACCTATCCCTGACCCTGACCCTTACTCTGAAACTAACCCTAACCCTGACACTGACTGTGAGCCTGACCATAAACCTAACCCTGAACCTAACCCTAACCCTGACCCCTACACTACGCCTAACGATAACCCTGCCCCTAACAATGTCTAACCCTAACCCTGAAACTAACTATAACCCTAAAATTAACCCGGTCCTAAAACTAACTGAAAACGCTGACCCTGACTCTGACTGTGAGCCTGACCATAAACCTAACCCTAAACCTAAACCTAACCCTAACCCTAACCCTAACCCTAACCCTAACCCGTACCCTAACCCGTACCCTAACCCTAACCCGTACCCTAACCCGTACCCTAACCCTAACCCGTACCCTAACCCTAACCCGTACCCTAACCCTAACCCGTACCCTAACCCGTACCCTAACCCGTACCCTAACACTAACCCGTACCCTAACCCGTACCCTAACCCTAACCCGTACCCTAACCCGTACCCTAACCCTAACCCGTACCCTAACCCTAACCCGTACCCTAACCCTAACCCTAACCCTAACCCTAAGCCTAACCCTAACCCTAACCCTAACCCTAAGCCTGACACAGTCCTAAGCCTGACCCTAACCCTAACCCTAACCCTGACCGTGACTGTGTTCCCGACCCTAACCGCAATCCTTAAGGTAACCCTATCCCTGATCTAATGCCAACCACGATCCTAAACCTAATGCTGAGGCTAAACATAAAACTAAACCCTACCCTAACCCAAAACCTAACCCTAACCTTAAGGCTGTCTAACCCTAACCGAACCATAACCCTACTTCTAAACCTAATCCTAACTCCAAACCCAAACCTTTCCCCTAAATCTAATCCTGAAACTGAACCGTATATTGACCCCAATCCAAATCCTGACCCTGACCATAAACCGGACCCCGGCCCAGACCTTCACCAGATCCTGACCCTAAACCTAACCCTGACAATAGCACTGACCCAAAACTAACCCTGTCCTTGAGCTGAACGTGGACCCTAAACCAAAACCAGATCCTGACCCTAAACCTGACACTGGCTCTGAACTTCACCCTGACCCTGACCCAGACCCTGAACATAAACCTAAACCTGACCCTAACGGTGACCCTACACTGACCCTAACACTAACCCTGAAGCTGACTGTGATTCTGACCCTAACTGTAACCCTAAAGGTAACCCTGACCCTGACCCTGATATGGACCATGACACAAAACATAACAATGATTCTAACCCTACAACTAACCCATAAAACTAATGCAGACCCTGACCCTAAACCAGTGTAACCCTAATCCTCAAATTAATTCTAATTCTCACCCCAAACCCATACTTTAAACCTATCCCTGAATTTATCCCTGAATCTGACCTGACCCTTACCCTGAACTTTGCCAAAACTTGACCCTGATCCGAATTTTGACCCTAAACAGAACCCTGGCCCTGACCCTAAACTGAACCCTGGCCCTGACCCTAAACCTGACCCTAATACTTTCACTGACACTGACCATAAACCTAACTCTGACCCAGACCGTGAGCCTGACCAGAACTCTAACCCTAAAGCTAAACTAAGTCAGGACCCTAATCATAACCCAGAATCTAAACATAAAGCAGGCCTTATTCTAACCATGACCATAATCCTGAACTGGACCCTAACCATAACACTGAACATGACACCAAACCTATCCCTGACCCTGACCCTTACTCTGAAACTAACCCTAACCCTGACACTGACTGTGAGCCTGACCATAAACCTAACCCTGAACCTAACCCTAACCCTGACCCCTACACTACGCCTAACGATAACCCTGCCCCTAACAATGTCTAACCCTAACCCTGAACCTAACTATAACCCTAAAATTAACCCGGTACTAAAACTAACAGAAAACGCTGACCCTGACTCTGACTGTGAGCCTGACCATAAACCTAACCCTAAACCTAAACCTAACCCTAACCCTAACCCTAACCCTAACCCTAACCCGTACCCTAACCCGTACCCTAACCCGTACCCTAACGCTAACCCGTACCCTAACCCGTACCCTAACCCTAACCCGTACCCTAACCCGTACCCTAACCCTAACCCGTACCCTAACCCTAACCCGTACCCTAACCCATACCCTAACCCGTACCCTAACACTAACCCGTACCCTAACCCGTACCCTAACCCTAACCCGTACCCTAACCCGTACCCTAACCCTAACCCGTACCCTAACCCTAACCCGTACCCTAACCCTAACCCGTACCCTAACCCTAACCCTAACCCTAAGCCTAACCCTAACCCTAACCCTAACCCTAAGCCTGACACAGTCCTAAGCCTGACCCTAACCCTAACCCTAACCCTGACCGTGACTGTGTTCCCGACCCTAACCGCAATCCTTAAGGTAACCCTATCCCTGATCTAATGCCAACCACGATCCTAAACCTAATGCTGAGGCTAAACATAAAACTAAACCCTACCCTAACCCAAAACCTAACCCTAACCTTAAGGCTGTCTAACCCTAACCGAACCATAACCCTACTTCTAAACCTAATCCTAACTCCAAACCCAAACCTTTCCCCTAAATCTAATCCTGAAACTGAACCGTATATTGACCCCAATCCAAATCCTGACCCTGACCATAAACCGGACCCCGGCCCAGACCTTCACCAGATCCTGACCCTAAACCTAACCCTGACAATAGCACTGACCCAAAACTAACCCTGTCCTTGAGCTGAACGTGGACCCTAAACCAAAACCAGATCCTGACCCTAAACCTGACACTGGCTCTGAACTTCACCCTGACCCTGACCCAGACCCTGAACATAAACCTAAACCTGACCCTAACGGTGACCCTACACTGACCCTAACACTAACCCTGAAGCTGACTGTGATTCTGACCCTAACTGTAACCCTAAAGGTAACCCTGACCCTGACCCTGATATGGACCATGACACAAAACATAACAATGATTCTAACCCTACAACTAACCCATAAAACTAATGCAGACCCTGACCCTAAACCAGTGTAACCCTAATCCTCAAATTAATTCTAATTCTCACCCCAAACCCATACTTTAAACCTATCCCTGAATTTATCCCTGAATCTGACCTGACCCTTACCCTGAACTTTGCCAAAACTTGACCCTGATCCGAATTTTGACCCTAAACAGAACCCTGGCCCTGACCCTAAACTGAACCCTGGCCCTGACCCTAAACCTGACCCTAATACTTTCACTGACACTGACCATAAACCTAACTCTGACCCAGACCGTGAGCCTGACCAGAACTCTAACCCTAAAGCTAAACTAAGTCAGGACCCTAATCATAACCCAGAATCTAAACATAAAGCAGGCCTTATTCTAACCATGACCATAATCCTGAACTGGACCCTAACCATAACACTGAACATGACACCAAACCTATCCCTGACCCTGACCCTTACTCTGAAACTAACCCTAACCCTGACACTGACTGTGAGCCTGACCATAAACCTAACCCTGAACCTAACCCTAACCCTGACCCCTACACTACGCCTAACGATAACCCTGCCCCTAACAATGTCTAACCCTAACCCTGAACCTAACTATAACCCTAAAATTAACCCGGTCCTAAAACTAACTGAAAACGCTGACCCTGACTCTGACTGTGAGCCTGACCATAAACCTAACCCTAAACCTAAACCTAACCCTAACCCTAACCCTAACCCTAACCCTAACCCTAACCCTAACCCGTACCCTAACCCGTACCCTAACCCTAACCCGTACCCTAACCCGTACCCTAACCCTAACCCGTACCCTAAGCCTAACCCTATCCCTAACCCTAACCCTAAGCCTAACCCTATCCCTAACCCTAACCCTAAGCCTGACACAGTCCTAAGCCTGACCCTAACCCTAACCCTAACCCTGACCGTGACTGTGTTCCCGACCCTAACCGCAATCCTTAAGGTAACCCTATCCCTGATCTAATGCCAACCACGATCCTAAACCTAATGCTGAGGCTAAACATAAAACTAAACCCTACCCTAACCCAAAACCTAACCCTAACCTTAAGGCTGTCTAACCCTAACCGAACCATAACCCTACTTCTAAACCTAATCCTAACTCCAAACCCAAACCTTTCCCCTAAATCTAATCCTGAAACTGAACCGTATATTGACCCCAATCCAAATCCTGACCCTGACCATAAACCGGACCCCGGCCCAGACCTTCACCAGATCCTGACCCTAAACCTAACCCTGACAATAGCACTGACCCAAAACTAACCCTGTCCTTGAGCTGAACGTGGACCCTAAACCAAAACCAGATCCTGACCCTAAACCTGACACTGGCTCTGAACTTCACCCTGACCCTGACCCAGACCCTGAACATAAACCTAAACCTGACCCTAACGGTGACCCTACACTGACCCTAACACTAACCCTGAAGCTGACTGTGATTCTGACCCTAACTGTAACCCTAAAGGTAACCCTGACCCTGACCCTGATATGGACCATGACACAAAACATAACAATGATTCTAACCCTACAACTAACCCATAAAACTAATGCAGACCCTGACCCTAAACCAGTGTAACCCTAATCCTCAAATTAATTCTAATTCTCACCCCAAACCCATACTTTAAACCTATCCCTGAATTTATCCCTGAATCTGACCTGACCCTTACCCTGAACTTTGCCAAAACTTGACCCTGATCCGAATTTTGACCCTAAACAGAACCCTGGCCCTGACCCTAAACTGAACCCTGGCCCTGACCCTAAACCTGACCCTAATACTTTCACTGACACTGACCATAAACCTAACTCTGACCCAGACCGTGAGCCTGACCAGAACTCTAACCCTAAAGCTAAACTAAGTCAGGACCCTAATCATAACCCAGAATCTAAACATAAAGCAGGCCTTATTCTAACCATGACCATAATCCTGAACTGGACCCTAACCATAACACTGAACATGACACCAAACCTATCCCTGACCCTGACCCTTACTCTGAAACTAACCCTAACCCTGACACTGACTGTGAGCCTGACCATAAACCTAACCCTGAACCTAACCCTAACCCTGACCCCTACACTACGCCTAACGATAACCCTGCCCCTAACAATGTCTAACCCTAACCCTGAACCTAACTATAACCCTAAAATTAACCCGGTCCTAAAACTAACTGAAAACGCTGACCCTGACTCTGACTGTGAGCCTGACCATAAACCTAACCCTAAACCTAACCCTAACCCTAACCCTAACCCTAACCCTAACCCTAACCCGTACCCTAACCCGTACCCTAACCCGTACCCTAACCCTAACCCGTACCCTAACCCGTACCCTAACCCTAACCCGTACCCTAACCCGTACCCTAACCCTAACCCTAACCCTAACCCTAAGCCTAACCCTATCCCTAACCTTAACCCTAAGCCTGACACAGTCCTAAGCCTGACCCTAACCCTAACCCTAACCCTGACCGTGACTGTGTTCCCGACCCTAACCGCAATCCTTAAGGTAACCCTATCCCTGATCTAATGCCAACCACGATCCTAAACCTAATGCTGAGGCTAAACATAAAACTAAACCCTACCCTAACCCAAAACCTAACCCTAACCTTAAGGCTGTCTAACCCTAACCGAACCATAACCCTACTTCTAAACCTAATCCTAACTCCAAACCCAAACCTTTCCCCTAAATCTAATCCTGAAACTGAACCGTATATTGACCCCAATCCAAATCCTGACCCTGACCATAAACCGGACCCCGGCCCAGACCTTCACCAGATCCTGACCCTAAACCTAACCCTGACAATAGCACTGACCCAAAACTAACCCTGTCCTTGAGCTGAACGTGGACCCTAAACCAAAACCAGATCCTGACCCTAAACCTGACACTGGCTCTGAACTTCACCCTGACCCTGACCCAGACCCTGAACATAAACCTAAACCTGACCCTAACGGTGACCCTACACTGACCCTAACACTAACCCTGAAGCTGACTGTGATTCTGACCCTAACTGTAACCCTAAAGGTAACCCTGACCCTGACCCTGATATGGACCATGACACAAAACATAACAATGATTCTAACCCTACAACTAACCCATAAAACTAATGCAGACCCTGACCCTAAACCAGTGTAACCCTAATCCTCAAATTAATTCTAATTCTCACCCCAAACCCATACTTTAAACCTATCCCTGAATTTATCCCTGAATCTGACCTGACCCTTACCCTGAACTTTGCCAAAACTTGACCCTGATCCGAATTTTGACCCTAAACAGAACCCTGGCCCTGACCCTAAACTG
This sequence comes from Neogale vison, assembly GCF_020171115.1. Lineage (NCBI taxonomy): Eukaryota > Metazoa > Chordata > Mammalia > Carnivora > Mustelidae > Neogale > Neogale vison. The sequence continues at coordinate 349,581 of NW_025334901.1, read as the reverse complement.
AACCCTGGCCCTGACCCTAAACCTGACCCTAATACTTTCACTGACACTGACCATAAACCTAACTCTGACCCAGACCGTGAGCCTGACCAGAACTCTAACCCTAAAGCTAAACTAAGTCAGGACCCTAATCATAACCCAGAATCTAAACATAAAGCAGGCCTTATTCTAACCATGACCATAATCCTGAACTGGACCCTAACCATAACACTGAACATGACACCAAACCTATCCCTGACCCTGACCCTTACTCTGAAACTAACCCTAACCCTGACACTGACTGTGAGCCTGACCATAAACCTAACCCTGAACCTAACCCTAACCCTGACCCCTACACTACGCCTAACGATAACCCTGCCCCTAACAATGTCTAACCCTAACCCTGAACCTAACTATAACCCTAAAATTAACCCGGTCCTAAAACTAACTGAAAACGCTGACCCTGACTCTGACTGTGAGCCTGACCATAAACCTAACCCTAAACCTAACCCTAACCCTAACCCTAACCCTAACCCTAACCCGTACCCTAACCCGTACCCTAACCCGTACCCTAACCCTAACCCGTACCCTAACCCGTACCCTAACCCTAACCCGTACCCTAACCCGTACCCTAACCCTAACCCGTACCCTAACCCTAACCCGTACCCTAACCCTAACCCTAACCCTAACCCTAACCCTAAGCCTAACCCTAACCCTAACCCTAACCCTAAGCCTGACACAGTCCTAAGCCTGACCCTAACCCTAACCCTAACCCTGACCGTGACTGTGTTCCCGACCCTAACCGCAATCCTTAAGGTAACCCTATCCCTGATCTAATGCCAACCACGATCCTAAACCTAATGCTGAGGCTAAACATAAAACTAAACCCTACCCTAACCCAAAACCTAACCCTAACCTTAAGGCTGTCTAACCCTAACCGAACCATAACCCTACTTCTAAACCTAATCCTAACTCCAAACCCAAACCTTTCCCCTAAATCTAATCCTGAAACTGAACCGTATATTGACCCCAATCCAAATCCTGACCCTGACCATAAACCGGACCCCGGCCCAGACCTTCACCAGATCCTGACCCTAAACCTAACCCTGACAATAGCACTGACCCAAAACTAACCCTGTCCTTGAGCTGAACGTGGACCCTAAACCAAAACCAGATCCTGACCCTAAACCTGACACTGGCTCTGAACTTCACCCTGACCCTGACCCAGACCCTGAACATAAACCTAAACCTGACCCTAACGGTGACCCTACACTGACCCTAACACTAACCCTGAAGCTGACTGTGATTCTGACCCTAACTGTAACCCTAAAGGTAACCCTGACCCTGACCCTGATATGGACCATGACACAAAACATAACAATGATTCTAACCCTACAACTAACCCATAAAACTAATGCAGACCCTGACCCTAAACCAGTGTAACCCTAATCCTCAAATTAATTCTAATTCTCACCCCAAACCCATACTTTAAACCTATCCCTGAATTTATCCCTGAATCTGACCTGACCCTTACCCTGAACTTTGCCAAAACTTGACCCTGATCCGAATTTTGACCCTAAACAGAACCCTGGCCCTGACCCTAAACTGAACCCTGGCCCTGACCCTAAACCTGACCCTAATACTTTCACTGACACTGACCATAAACCTAACTCTGACCCAGACCGTGAGCCTGACCAGAACTCTAACCCTAAAGCTAAACTAAGTCAGGACCCTAATCATAACCCAGAATCTAAACATAAAGCAGGCCTTATTCTAACCATGACCATAATCCTGAACTGGACCCTAACCATAACACTGAACATGACACCAAACCTATCCCTGACCCTGACCCTTACTCTGAAACTAACCCTAACCCTGACACTGACTGTGAGCCTGACCATAAACCTAACCCTGAACCTAACCCTAACCCTGACCCCTACACTAAGCCTAACGATAACCCTGCCCCTAACAATGTCTAACCCTAACCCTGAACCTAACTATAACCCTAAAATTAACCCGGTCCTAAAACTAACTGAAAACGCTGACCCTGACTCTGACTGTGAGCCTGACCATAAACCTAACCCTAAACCTAAACCTAACCCTAACCCTAACCCTAACCCTAACCCGTACCCTAACCCTAACCCTAACCCGTACCCTAACCCGTACCCTAACCCGTACCCTAACCCTAACCCGTACCCTAACCCGTACCCTAACCCTAACCCGTACCCTAACCCTAACCCGTACCCTAACCCTAACCCTAACCCTAACCCTAACCCTAAGCCTAACCCTAACCCTAACCCTAACCCTAAGCCTGACACAGTCCTAAGCCTGACCCTAACCCTAACCCTGACCGTGACTGTGTTCCCGACCCTAACCGCAATCCTTAAGGTAACCCTATCCCTGATCTAATGCCAACCACGATCCTAAACCTAATGCTGAGGCTAAACATAAAACTAAACCCTACCCTAACCCAAAACCTAACCCTAACCTTAAGGCTGTCTAACCCTAACCGAACCATAACCCTACTTCTAAACCTAATCCTAACTCCAAACCCAAACCTTTCCCCTAAATCTAATCCTGAAACTGAACCGTATATTGACCCCAATCCAAATCCTGACCCTGACCATAAACCGGACCCCGGCCCAGACCTTCACCAGATCCTGACCCTAAACCTAACCCTGACAATAGCACTGACCCAAAACTAACCCTGTCCTTGAGCTGAACGTGGACCCTAAACCAAAACCAGATCCTGACCCTAAACCTGACACTGGCTCTGAACTTCACCCTGACCCTGACCCAGACCCTGAACATAAACCTAAACCTGACCCTAACGGTGACCCTACACTGACCCTAACACTAACCCTGAAGCTGACTGTGATTCTGACCCTAACTGTAACCCTAAAGGTAACCCTGACCCTGACCCTGATATGGACCATGACACAAAACATAACAATGATTCTAACCCTACAACTAACCCATAAAACTAATGCAGACCCTGACCCTAAACCAGTGTAACCCTAATCCTCAAATTAATTCTAATTCTCACCCCAAACCCATACTTTAAACCTATCCCTGAATTTATCCCTGAATCTGACCTGACCCTTACCCTGAACTTTGCCAAAACTTGACCCTGATCCGAATTTTGACCCTAAACAGAACCCTGGCCCTGACCCTAAACTGAACCCTGGCCCTGACCCTAAACCTGACCCTAATACTTTCACTGACACTGACCATAAACCTAACTCTGACCCAGACCGTGAGCCTGACCAGAACTCTAACCCTAAAGCTAAACTAAGTCAGGACCCTAATCATAACCCAGAATCTAAACATAAAGCAGGCCTTATTCTAACCATGACCATAATCCTGAACTGGACCCTAACCATAACACTGAACATGACACCAAACCTATCCCTGACCCTGACCCTTACTCTGAAACTAACCCTAACCCTGACACTGACTGTGAGCCTGACCATAAACCTAACCCTGAACCTAACCCTAACCCTGACCCCTACACTACGCCTAACGATAACCCTGCCCCTAACAATGTCTAACCCTAACCCTGAACCTAACTATAACCCTAAAATTAACCCGGTCCTAAAACTAACTGAAAACGCTGACCCTGACTCTGACTGTGAGCCTGACCATAAACCTAACCCTAAACCTAACCCTAACCCTAACCCTAACCCTAACCCTAACCCTAACCCGTACCCTAACCCGTACCCTAACCCGTACCCTAACCCTAACCCGTACCCTAACCCATACCCTAACCCTAACCCGTACCCTAACCCGTACCCTAACCCTAACCCTAACCCTAACCCTAAGCCTAACCCTATCCCTAACCCTAACCCTAAGCCTGACACAGTCCTAAGCCTGACCCTAACCCTAACCCTAACCCTGACCGTGACTGTGTTCCCGACCCTAACCGCAATCCTTAAGGTAACCCTATCCCTGATCTAATGCCAACCACGATCCTAAACCTAATGCTGAGGCTAAACATAAAACTAAACCCTACCCTAACCCAAAACCTAACCCTAACCTTAAGGCTGTCTAACCCTAACCGAACCATAACCCTACTTCTAAACCTAATCCTAACTCCAAACCCAAACCTTTCCCCTAAATCTAATCCTGAAACTGAACCGTATATTGACCCCAATCCAAATCCTGACCCTGACCATAAACCGGACCCCGGCCCAGACCTTCACCAGATCCTGACCCTAAACCTAACCCTGACAATAGCACTGACCCAAAACTAACCCTGTCCTTGAGCTGAACGTGGACCCTAAACCAAAACCAGATCCTGACCCTAAACCTGACACTGGCTCTGAACTTCACCCTGACCCTGACCCAGACCCTGAACATAAACCTAAACCTGACCCTAACGGTGACCCTACACTGACCCTAACACTAACCCTGAAGCTGACTGTGATTCTGACCCTAACTGTAACCCTAAAGGTAACCCTGACCCTGACCCTGATATGGACCATGACACAAAACATAACAATGATTCTAACCCTACAACTAACCCATAAAACTAATGCAGACCCTGACCCTAAACCAGTGTAACCCTAATCCTCAAATTAATTCTAATTCTCACCCCAAACCCATACTTTAAACCTATCCCTGAATTTATCCCTGAATCTGACCTGACCCTTACCGTGAACTTTGCCAAAACTTGACCCTGATCCGAATTTTGACCCTAAACAGAACCCTGGCCCTGACCCTAAACTGAACCCTGGCCCTGACCCTAAACCTGACCCTAATACTTTCACTGACACTGACCATAAACCTAACTCTGACCCAGACCGTGAGCCTGACCAGAACTCTAACCCTAAAGCTAAACTAAGTCAGGACCCTAATCATAACCCAGAATCTAAACATAAAGCAGGCCTTATTCTAACCATGACCATAATCCTGAACTGGACCCTAACCATAACACTGAACATGACACCAAACCTATCCCTGACCCTGACCCTTACTCTGAAACTAACCCTAACCCTGACACTGACTGTGAGCCTGACCATAAACCTAACCCTGAACCTAACCCTAACCCTGACCCCTACACTACGCCTAACGATAACCCTGCCCCTAACAATGTCTAACCCTAACCCTGAACCTAACTATAACCCTAAAATTAACCCGGTCCTAAAACTAACTGAAAACGCTGACCCTGACTCTGACTGTGAGCCTGACCATAAACCTAACCCTAAACCTAACCCTAACCCTAACCCTAACCCTAACCCTAACCCTAACCCGTACCCTAACCCGTACCCTAACCCGTACCCTAACCCGTACCCTAACCCTAACCCGTACCCTAACCCTAACCCGTACCCTAACCCGTACCCTAACCCTAACCCGTACCCTAACCCTAACCCGTACCCTAACCCTAACCCTAACCCTAACCCTAACCCTAAGCCTAACCCTAACCCTAACCCTAACCCTAAGCCTGACACAGTCCTAAGCCTGACCCTAACCCTAACCCTAACCCTGACCGTGACTGTGTTCCCGACCCTAACCGCAATCCTTAAGGTAACCCTATCCCTGATCTAATGCCAACCACGATCCTAAACCTAATGCTGAGGCTAAACATAAAACTAAACCCTACCCTAACCCAAAACCTATCCCTAACCTTAAGGCTGTCTAACCCTAACCGAACCATAACCCTACTTCTAAACCTAATCCTAACTCCAAACCCAAACCTTTCCCCTAAATCTAATCCTGAAACTGAACCGTATATTGACCCCAATCCAAATCCTGACCCTGACCATAAACCGGACCCCGGCCCAGACCTTCACCAGATCCTGACCCTAAACCTAACCCTGACAATAGCACTGACCCAAAACTAACCCTGTCCTTGAGCTGAACGTGGACCCTAAACCAAAACCAGATCCTGACCCTAAACCTGACACTGGCTCTGAACTTCACCCTGACCCTGACCCAGACCCTGAACATAAACCTAAACCTGACCCTAACGGTGACCCTACACTGACCCTAACACTAACCCTGAAGCTGACTGTGATTCTGACCCTAACTGTAACCCTAAAGGTAACCCTGACCCTGACCCTGATATGGACCATGACACAAAACATAACAATGATTCTAACCCTACAACTAACCCATAAAACTAATGCAGACCCTGACCCTAAACCAGTGTAACCCTAATCCTCAAATTAATTCTAATTCTCACCCCAAACCCATACTTTAAACCTATCCCTGAATTTATCCCTGAATCTGACCTGACCCTTACCCTGAACTTTGCCAAAACTTGACCCTGATCCGAATTTTGACCCTAAACAGAACCCTGGCCCTGACCCTAAACTGAACCCTGGCCCTGACCCTAAACCTGACCCTAATACTTTCACTGACACTGACCATAAACCTAACTCTGACCCAGACCGTGAGCCTGACCAGAACTCTAACCCTAAAGCTAAACTAAGTCAGGACCCTAATCATAACCCAGAATCTAAACATAAAGCAGGCCTTATTCTAACCATGACCATAATCCTGAACTGGACCCTAACCATAACACTGAACATGACACCAAACCTATCCCTGACCCTGACCCTTACTCTGAAACTAACCCTAACCCTGACACTGACTGTGAGCCTGACCATAAACCTAACCCTGAACCTAACCCTAACCCTGACCCCTACACTAAGCCTAACGATAACCCTGCCCCTAACAATGTCTAACCCTAACCCTGAACCTAACTATAACCCTAAAATTAACCCGGTCCTAAAACTAACTGAAAACGCTGACCCTGACTCTGACTGTGAGCCTGACCATAAACCTAACCCTAAACCTAAACCTAACCCTAACCCTAACCCTAACCCTAACCCGTACCCTAACCCTGACCCTAACCCGTACCCTAACCCGTACCCTAACCCGTACCCTAACCCTAACCCGTACCCTAACCCGTACCCTAACCCTAACCCGTACCCTAACCCTAACCCGTACCCTAACCCTAACCCTAACCCTAACCCTAACCCTAAGCCTAACCCTAACCCTAACCCTAACCCTAAGCCTGACACAGTCCTAAGCCTGACCCTAACCCTAACCCTAACCCTGACCGTGACTGTGTTCCCGACCCTAACCGCAATCCTTAAGGTAACCCTATCCCTGATCTAATGCCAACCACGATCCTAAACCTAATGCTGAGGCTAAACATAAAACTAAACCCTACCCTAACCCAAAACCTAACCCTAACCTTAAGGCTGTCTAACCCTAACCGAACCATAACCCTACTTCTAAACCTAATCCTAACTCCAAACCCAAACCTTTCCCCTAAATCTAATCCTGAAACTGAACCGTATATTGACCCCAATCCAAATCCTGACCCTGACCATAAACCGGACCCCGGCCCAGACCTTCACCAGATCCTGACCCTAAACCTAACCCTGACAATAGCACTGACCCAAAACTAACCCTGTCCTTGAGCTGAACGTGGACCCTAAACCAAAACCAGATCCTGACCCTAAACCTGACACTGGCTCTGAACTTCACCCTGACCCTGACCCAGACCCTGAACATAAACCTAAACCTGACCCTAACGGTGACCCTACACTGACCCTAACACTAACCCTGAAGCTGACTGTGATTCTGACCCTAACTGTAACCCTAAAGGTAACCCTGACCCTGACCCTGATATGGACCATGACACAAAACATAACAATGATTCTAACCCTACAACTAACCCATAAAACTAATGCAGACCCTGACCCTAAACCAGTGTAACCCTAATCCTCAAATTAATTCTAATTCTCACCCCAAACCCATACTTTAAACCTATCCCTGAATTTATCCCTGAATCTGACCTGACCCTTACCCTGAACTTTGCCAAAACTTGACCCTGATCCGAATTTTGACCCTAAACAGAACCCTGGCCCTGACCCTAAACTGAACCCTGGCCCTGACCCTAAACCTGACCCTAATACTTTCACTGACACTGACCATAAACCTAACTCTGACCCAGACCGTGAGCCTGACCAGAACTCTAACCCTAAAGCTAAACTAAGTCAGGACCCTAATCATAACCCAGAATCTAAACATAAAGCAGGCCTTATTCTAACCATGACCATAATCCTGAACTGGACCCTAACCATAACACTGAACATGACACCAAACCTATCCCTGACCCTGACCCTTACTCTGAAACTAACCCTAACCCTGACACTGACTGTGAGCCTGACCATAAACCTAACCCTGAACCTAACCCTAACCCTGACCCCTACACTAAGCCTAACGATAACCCTGCCCCTAACAATGTCTAACCCTAACCCTGAACCTAACTATAACCCTAAAATTAACCCGGTCCTAAAACTAACTGAAAACGCTGACCCTGACTCTGACTGTGAGCCTGACCATAAACCTAACCCTAAACCTAAACCTAACCCTAACCCTAACCCTAACCCTAACCCGTACCCTAACCCTAACCCTAACCCGTACCCTAACCCGTACCCTAACCCGTACCCTAACCCTAACCCGTACCCTAACCCGTACCCTAACCCTAACCCTAACCCTAACCCTAACCCGTACCCTAACCCGTACCGAACCCGTACCCTAACCCGTACCCTAACCCTAACCCGTACCCTAACCCGTACCCTAACCCTAACCCGTACCCTAACCCGTACCCTAACCCTAACCCGTACCCTAACCCGTACCCTAACCCTAACCCTAACCCTAACCCTAAGCCTGACACAGTCCTAAGCCTGACCCTAACCCTAACCCTGACCGTGACTGTGTTCCCGACCCTAACCGCAATCCTTAAGGTAACCCTATCCCTGATCTAATGCCAACCACGATCCTAAACCTAATGCTGAGGCTAAACATAAAACTAAACCCTACCCTAACCCAAAACCTAACCCTAACCTTAAGGCTGTCTAACCCTAACCGAACCATAACCCTACTTCTAAACCTAATCCTAACTCCAAACCCAAACCTTTCCCCTAAATCTAATCCTGAAACTGAACCGTATATTGACCCCAATCCAAATCCTGACCCTGACCATAAACCGGACCCCGGCCCAGACCTTCACCAGATCCTGACCCTAAACCTAACCCTGACAATAGCACTGACCCAAAACTAACCCTGTCCTTGAGCTGAACGTGGACCCTAAACCAAAACCAGATCCTGACCCTAAACCTGACACTGGCTCTGAACTTCACCCTGACCCTGACCCAGACCCTGAACATAAACCTAAACCTGACCCTAACGGTGACCCTACACTGACCCTAACACTAACCCTGAAGCTGACTGTGATTCTGACCCTAACTGTAACCCTAAAGGTAACCCTGACCCTGACCCTGATATGGACCATGACACAAAACATAACAATGATTCTAACCCTACAACTAACCCATAAAACTAATGCAGACCCTGACCCTAAACCAGTGTAACCCTAATCCTCAAATTAATTCTAATTCTCACCCCAAACCCATACTTTAAACCTATCCCTGAATTTATCCCTGAATCTGACCTGACCCTTACCCTGAACTTTGCCAAAACTTGACCCTGATCCGAATTTTGACCCTAAACAGAACCCTGGCCCTGACCCTAAACTGAACCCTGGCCCTGACCCTAAACCTGACCCTAATACTTTCACTGACACTGACCATAAACCTAACTCTGACCCAGACCGTGAGCCTGACCAGAACTCTAACCCTAAAGCTAAACTAAGTCAGGACCCTAATCATAACCCAGAATCTAAACATAAAGCAGGCCTTATTCTAACCATGACCATAATCCTGAACTGGACCCTAACCATAACACTGAACATGACACCAAACCTATCCCTGACCCTGACCCTTACTCTGAAACTAACCCTAACCCTGACACTGACTGTGAGCCTGACCATAAACCTAACCCTGAACCTAACCCTAACCCTGACCCCTACACTACGCCTAACGATAACCCTGCCCCTAACAATGTCTAACCCTAACCCTGAACCTAACTATAACCCTAAAATTAACCCGGTCCTAAAACTAACTGAAAACGCTGACCCTGACTCTGACTGTGAGCCTGACCATAAACCTAACCCTAAACCTAAACCTAACCCTAACCCTAACCCTAACCCTAACCCGTACCCTAACCCGTACCCTAACCCGTACCCTAACCCTAACCCGTACCCTAACCCTAACCCGTACCCTAACCCTAACCCTAACCCTAACCCTAAGCCTAACCCTAACCCTAAGCCTGACACAGTCCTAAGCCTGACCCTAACCCTAACCCTAACCCTGACCGTGACTGTGTTCCCGACCCTAACCGCAATCCTTAAGGTAACCCTATCCCTGATCTAATGCCAACCACGATCCTAAACCTAATGCTGAGGCTAAACATAAAACTAAACCCTACCCTAACCCAAAACCTAACCCTAACCTTAAGGCTGTCTAACCCTAACCGAACCATAACCCTACTTCTAAACCTAATCCTAACTCCAAACCCAAACCTTTCCCCTAAATCTAATCCTGAAACTGAACCGTATATTGACCCCAATCCAAATCCTGACCCTGACCATAAACCGGACCCCGGCCCAGACCTTCACCAGATCCTGACCCTAAACCTAACCCTGACAATAGCACTGACCCAAAACTAACCCTGTCCTTGAGCTGAACGTGGACCCTAAACCAAAACCAGATCCTGACCCTAAACCTGACACTGGCTCTGAACTTCACCCTGACCCTGACCCAGACCCTGAACATAAACCTAAACCTGACCCTAACGGTGACCCTACACTGACCCTAACACTAACCCTGAAGCTGACTGTGATTCTGACCCTAACTGTAACCCTAAAGGTAACCCTGACCCTGACCCTGATATGGACCATGACACAAAACATAACAATGATTCTAACCCTACAACTAACCCATAAAACTAATGCAGACCCTGACCCTAAACCAGTGTAACCCTAATCCTCAAATTAATTCTAATTCTCACCCCAAACCCATACTTTAAACCTATCCCTGAATTTATCCCTGAATCTGACCTGACCCTTACCCTGAACTTTGCCAAAACTTGACCCTGATCCGAATTTTGACCCTAAACAGAACCCTGGCCCTGACCCTAAACTGAACCCTGGCCCTGACCCTAAACCTGACCCTAATACTTTCACTGACACTGACCATAAACCTAACTCTGACCCAGACCGTGAGCCTGACCAGAACTCTAACCCTAAAGCTAAACTAAGTCAGGACCCTAATCATAACCCAGAATCTAAACATAAAGCAGGCCTTATTCTAACCATGACCATAATCCTGAACTGGACCCTAACCATAACACTGAACATGACACCAAACCTATCCCTGACCCTGACCCTTACTCTGAAACTAACCCTAACCCTGACACTGACTGTGAGCCTGACCATAAACCTAACCCTGAACCTAACCCTAACCCTGACCCCTACACTACGCCTAACGATAACCCTGCCCCTAACAATGTCTAACCCTAACCCTGAACCTAACTATAACCCTAAAATTAACCCGGTCCTAAAACTAACTGAAAACGCTGACCCTGACTCTGACTGTGAGCCTGACCATAAACCTAACCCTAAACCTAACCCTAACCCTAACCCTAACCCTAACCCTAACCCTAACCCGTACCCTAACCCGTACCCTAACCCTAACCCGTACCCTAACCCGTACCCTAACCCTAACCCGTACCCTAACCCGTACCCTAACCCTAACCCGTACCCTAACCCGTACCCTAACCCTAACCCGTACCCTAACCCTAACCCGTACCCTAACCCTAACCCTAACCCTAACCCTAACCCTAAGCCTAACCCTAACCCTAACCCTAACCCTAAGCCTGACACAGTCCTAAGCCTGACCCTAACCCTAACCCTAACCCTGACCGTGACTGTGTTCCCGACCCTAACCGCAATCCTTAAGGTAACCCTATCCCTGATCTAATGCCAACCACGATCCTAAACCTAATGCTGAGGCTAAACATAAAACTAAACCCTACCCTAACCCAAAACCTAACCCTAACCTTAAGGCTGTCTAACCCTAACCGAACCATAACCCTACTTCTAAACCTAATCCTAACTCCAAACCCAAACCTTTCCCCTAAATCTAATCCTAAAACTGAACCGTATATTGACCCCAATCCAAATCCTGACCCTGACCATAAACCGGACCCCGGCCCAGACCTTCACCAGATCCTGACCCTAAACCTAACCCTGACAATAGCACTGACCCAAAACTAACCCTGTCCTTGAGCTGAACGTGGACCCTAAACCAAAACCAGATCCTGACCCTAAACCTGACACTGGCTCTGAACTTCACCCTGACCCTGACCCAGACCCTGAACATAAACCTAAACCTGACCCTAACGGTGACCCTACACTGACCCTAACACTAACCCTGAAGCTGACTGTGATTCTGACCCTAACTGTAACCCTAAAGGTAACCCTGACCCTGACCCTGATATGGACCATGACACAAAACATAACAATGATTCTAACCCTACAACTAACCCATAAAACTAATGCAGACCCTGACCCTAAACCAATGTAACCCTAATCCTCAAATTAATTCTAATTCTCACCCCAAACCCATACTTTAAACCTATCCCTGAATTTATCCCTGAATCTGACCTGACCCTTACCCTGAACTTTGCCAAAACTTGACCCTGATCCGAATTTTGACCCTAAACAGAACCCTGGCCCTGACCCTAAACTGAACCCTGGCCCTGACCCTAAACCTGACCCTAATACTTTCACTGACACTGACCATAAACCTAACTCTGACCCAGACCGTGAGCCTGACCAGAACTCTAACCCTAAAGCTAAACTAAGTCAGGACCCTAATCATAACCCAGAATCTAAACATAAAGCAGGCCTTATTCTAACCATAACCATAATCCTGAACTGGACCCTAACCATAACACTGAACATGACACCAAACCTATCCCTGACCCTGACCCTTACTCTGAAACTAACCCTAACCCTGACACTGACTGTGAGCCTGACCATAAACCTAACCCTGAACCTAACCCTAACCCTGACCCCTACACTACGCCTAACGATAACCCTGCCCCTAACAATGTCTAACCCTAACCCTGAACCTAACTATAACCCTAAAATTAACCCGGTCCTAAAACTAACTGAAAACGCTGACCCTGACTCTGACTGTGAGCCTGACCATAAACCTAACCCTAAACCTAAACCTAACCCTAACCCTAACCCTAACCCTAACCCGTACCCTAACCCGTACCCTAAACCGTACCCTAACCCGTACCCTAACCCTAACCCGTACCCTAACCCGTACCCTAACCCTAACCCGTACCCTAACCCGTATCCTAACCCTAACCCGTACCCTAACCCTAACCCGTACCCTAACCCTAACCCTAACCCTAACCCTAACCCTAAGCCTAACCCTAACCCTAACCCTAACCCTAAGCCTGACACAGTCCTAAGCCTGACCCTAACCCTAACCCTAACCCTGACCGTGACTGTGTTCCCGACCCTAACCGCAATCCTTAAGGTAACCCTATCCCTGATCTAATGCCAACCACGATCCTAAACCTAATGCTGAGGCTAAACATAAAACTAAACCCTACCCTAACCCAAAACCTAACCCTAACCTTAAGGCTGTCTAACCCTAACCGAACCATAACCCTACTTCTAAACCTAATCCTAACTACAAACCCAAACATTTCCCCTAAATCTAATCCTGAAACTGAACCGTATATTGACCCCAATCCAAATCCTGACCCTGACCATAAACCGGACCCCGGCCCAGACCTTCACCAGATCCTGACCCTAAACCTAACCCTGACAATAGCACTGACCCAAAACTAACCCTGTCCTTGAGCTGAACGTGGACCCTAAACCAAAACCAGATCCTGACCCTAAACCTGACACTGGCTCTGAACTTCACCCTGACCCTGACCCAGACCCTGAACATAAACCTAAACCTGACCCTAACGGTGACCCTACACTGACCCTAACACTAACCCTGAAGCTGACTGTGATTCTGACCCTAACTGTAACCCTAAAGGTAACCCTGACCCTGACCCTGATATGGACCATGACACAAAACATAACAATGATTCTAACCCTACAACTAACCCATAAAACTAATGCAGACCCTGACCCTAAACCAGTGTAACCCTAATCCTCAAATTAATTCTAATTCTCACCCCAAACCCATACTTTAAACCTATCCCTGAATTTATCCCTGAATCTGACCTGACCCTTACCCTGAACTTTGCCAAAACTTGACCCTGATCCGAATTTTGACCCTAAACAGAACCCTGGCCCTGACCCTAAACTGAACCCTGGCCCTGACCCTAAACCTGACCCTAATACTTTCACTGACACTGACCATAAACCCAACTCTGACCCAGACCGTGAGCCTGACCAGAACTCTAACCCTAAAGCTAAACTAAGTCAGGACCCTAATCATAACCCAGAATCTAAACATAAAGCAGGCCTTATTCTAACCATGACCATAATCCTGAACTGGACCCTAACCATAACACTGAACATGACACCAAACCTATCCCTGACCCTGACCCTTACTCTGAAACTAACCCTAACCCTGACACTGACTGTGAGCCTGACCATAAACCTAACCCTGAACCTAACCCTAACCCTGACCCCTACACTACGCCTAACGATAACCCTGCCCCTAACAATGTCTAACCCTAACCCTGAACCTAACTATAACCCTAAAATTAACCCGGTCCTAAAACTAACAGAAAACGCTGACCCTGACTCTGACTGTGAGCCTGACCATAAACCTAACCCTAAACCTAAACCTAACCCTAACCCTAACCCTAACCCTAACCCGTACCCTAACCCGTACCCTAACCCGTACCCTAACCCGTACCCTAACCCTAAACCGTACCCTAACCCTAACCCGTAACCTAACCCGTACCCTAACCCGTACCCTAACCCTAACCCGTACCCTAACCCTAACCCGTATCCTAACCCGTACCCTAACCCTAACCCTAACCCTAACCCGTACCCTAACCCGTACCCTAACCCGTACCCTAACCCTAACCCGTACCCTAACCCGTACCCTAACCCTAACCCTAACCCTAAGCCTAACCCTATCCCTAACCCTAACCCTAAGCCTGACACAGTCCTAAGCCTGACCCTAACCCTAACCCTAACCCTGACCGTGACTGTGTTCCCGACCCTAACCGCAATCCTTAAGGTAACCCTATCCCTGATCTAATGCCAACCACGATCCTAAACCTAATGCTGAGGCTAAACATAAAACTAAACCCTACCCTAACCCAAAACCTAACCCTAACCTTAAGGCTGTCTAACCCTAACCGAACCATAACCCTACTTCTAAACCTAATCCTAACTCCAAACCCAAACCTTTCCCCTAAATCTAATCCTGAAACTGAACCGTATATTGACCCCAATCCAAATCCTGACCCTGACCATAAACCGGACCCCGGCCCAGACCTTCACCAGATCCTGACCCTAAACCTAACCCTGACAATAGCACTGACCCAAAACTAACCCTGTCCTTGAGCTGAACGTGGACCCTAAACCAAAACCAGATCCTGACCCTAAACCTGACACTGGCTCTGAACTTCACCCTGACCCTGACCCAGACCCTGAACATAAACCTAAACCTGACCCTAACGGTGACCCTACACTGACCCTAACACTAACCCTGAAGCTGACTGTGATTCTGACCCTAACTGTAACCCTAAAGGTAACCCTGACCCTGACCCTGATATGGACCATGACACAAAACATAACAATGATTCTAACCCTACAACTAACCCATAAAACTAATGCAGACCCTGACCCTAAACCAGTGTAACCCTAATCCTCAAATTAATTCTAATTCTCACCCCAAACCCATACTTTAAACCTATCCCTGAATTTATCCCTGAATCTGACCTGACCCTTACCCTGAACTTTGCCAAAACTTGACCCTGATCCGAATTTTGACCCTAAACAGAACCCTGGCCCTGACCCTAAACTGAACCCTGGCCCTGACCCTAAACCTGACCCTAATACTTTCACTGACACTGACCATAAACCTAACTCTGACCCAGACCGTGAGCCTGACCAGAACTCTAACCCTAAAGCTAAACTAAGTCAGGACCCTAATCATAACCCAGAATCTAAACATAAAGCAGGCCTTATTCTAACCATGACCATAATCCTGAACTGGACCCTAACCATAACACTGAACATGACACCAAACCTATCCCTGACCCTGACCCTTACTCTGAAACTAACCCTAACCCTGACACTGACTGTGAGCCTGACCATAAACCTAACCCTGAACCTAACCCTAACCCTGACCCCTACACTACGCCTAACGATAACCCTGCCCCTAACAATGTCTAACCCTAACCCTATAACCCTAAAATTAACCCGGTCCTAAAACTAACTGAAAACGCTGACCCTGACTCTGACTGTGAGCCTGACCATAAACCTAACCAACCCTAACCCTAACCCTAACCCTAACCCGTACCCTAACCCGTACCCTAACCCGTACCCTAACCCTAACCCGTACCCTAACCCGTACCCTAACCCTAACCCGTACCCTAACCCTAACCCGTACCCTAACCCGTACCCTAACCCTAAGCCTAACCCTATCCCTAACCCTAACCCTAAGCCTGACACAGTCCTAAGCCTGACCCTAACCCTAACCCTAACCCTGACCGTGACTGTGTTCCCGACCCTAACCGCAATCCTTAAGGTAACCCTATCCCTGATCTAATGCCAACCACGATCCTAAACCTAATGCTGAGGCTAAACATAAAACTAAACCCTACCCTAACCCAAAACCTAACCCTAACCTTAAGGCTGTCTAACCCTAACCGAACCATAACCCTACTTCTAAACCTAATCCTAACTCCAAACCCAAACCTTTCCCCTAAATCTAATCCTGAAACTGAACCGTATATTGACCCCAATCCAAATCCTGACCCTGACCATAAACCGGACCCCGGCCCAGACCTTCACCAGAAACTGACCCTAAACCTAACCCTGACAATAGCACTGACCCAAAACTAACCCTGTCCTTGAGCTGAACGTGGACCCTAAACCAAAACCAGATCCTGACCCTAAACCTGACACTGGCTCTGAACTTCACCCTGACCCTGACCCAGACCCTGAACATAAACCTAAACCTGACCCTAACGGTGACCCTACACTGACCCTAACACTAACCCTGAAGCTGACTGTGATTCTGACCCTAACTGTAACCCTAAAGGTAACCCTGACCCTGACCCTGATATGGACCATGACACAAAACATAACAATGATTCTAACCCTACAACTAACCCATAAAACTAATGCAGACCCTGACCCTAAACCAGTGTAACCCTAATCCTCAAATTAATTCTAATTCTCACCCCAAACCCATACTTTAAACCTATCCCTGAATTTATCCCTGAATCTGACCTGACCCTTACCCTGAACTTTGCCAAAACTTGACCCTGATCCGAATTTTGACCCTAAACAGAACCCTGGCCCTGACCCTAAACTGAACCCTGGCCCTGACCCTAAACCTGACCCTAATACTTTCACTGACACTGACCATAAACCCAACTCTGACCCAGACCGTGAGCCTGACCAGAACTCTAACCCTAAAGCTAAACTAAGTCAGGACCCTAATCATAACCCAGAATCTAAACATAAAGCAGGCCTTATTCTAACCATGACCATAATCCTGAACTGGACCCTAACCATAACACTGAACATGACACCAAACCTATCCCTGACCCTGACCCTTACTCTGAAACTAACCCTAACCCTGACACTGACTGTGAGCCTGACCATAAACCTAACCCTGAACCTAACCCTAACCCTGACCCCTACACTACGCCTAACGATAACCCTGCCCCTAACAATGTCTAACCCTAACCCTGAACCTAACTATAACCCTAAAATTAACCCGGTCCTAAAACTAACAGAAAACGCTGACCCTGACTCTGACTGTGAGCCTGACCATAAACCTAACCCTAAACCTAAACCTAACCCTAACCCTAACCCTAACCCTAACCCGTACCCTAACCCGTACCCTAACCCGTACCCTAACCCGTACCCTAACCCTAAACCGTACCCTAACCCTAACCCGTAACCTAACCCGTACCCTAACCCGTACCCTAACCCTAACCCGTACCCTAACCCTAACCCGTACCCTAACCCGTACCCTAACCCTAACCCTAACCCGTACCCTAACCCGTTCCCTAACCCGTACCCTAACCCTAACCCGTACCCTAACCCGTACCCTAACCCTAAGCCTAACCCTAAGCCTAACCCTATCCCTAACCCTAACCCTAAGCCTGACACAGTCCTAAGCCTGACCCTAACCCTAACCCTAACCCTGACCGTGACTGTGTTCCCGACCCTAACCGCAATCCTTAAGGTAACCCTATCCCTGATCTAATGCCAACCACGATCCTAAACCTAATGCTGAGGCTAAACATAAAACTAAACCCTACCCTAACCCAAAACCTAACCCTAACCTTAAGGCTGTCTAACCCTAACCGAACCATAACCCTACTTCTAAACCTAATCCTAACTCCAAACCCAAACCTTTCCCCTAAATCTAATCCTGAAACTGAACCGTATATTGACCCCAATCCAAATCCTGACCCTGACCATAAACCGGACCCCGGCCCAGACCTTCACCAGATCCTGACCCTAAACCTAACCCTGACAATAGCACTGACCCAAAACTAACCCTGTCCTTGAGCTGAACGTGGACCCTAAACCAAAACCAGATCCTGACCCTAAACCTGACACTGGCTCTGAACTTCACCCTGACCCTGACCCAGACCCTGAACATAAACCTAAACCTGACCCTAACGGTGACCCTACACTGACCCTAACACTAACCCTGAAGCTGACTGTGATTCTGACCCTAACTGTAACCCTAAAGGTAACCCTGACCCTGACCCTGATATGGACCATGACACAAAACATAACAATGATTCTAACCCTACAACTAACCCATAAAACTAATGCAGACCCTGACCCTAAACCAGTGTAACCCTAATCCTCAAATTAATTCTAATTCTCACCCCAAACCCATACTTTAAACCTATCCCTGAATTTATCCCTGAATCTGACCTGACCCTTACCCTGAACTTTGCCAAAACTTGACCCTGATCCGAATTTTGACCCTAAACAGAACCCTGGCCCTGACCCTAAACTGAACCCTGGCCCTGACCCTAAACCTGACCCTAATACTTTCACTGACACTGACCATAAACCTAACTCTGACCCAGACCGTGAGCCTGACCAGAACTCTAACCCTAAAGCTAAACTAAGTCAGGACCCTAATCATAACCCAGAATCTAAACATAAAGCAGGCCTTATTCTAACCATGACCATAATCCTGAACTGGACCCTAACCATAACACTGAACATGACACCAAACCTATCCCTGACCCTGACCCTTACTCTGAAACTAACCCTAACCCTGACACTGACTGTGAGCCTGACCATAAACCTAACCCTGAACCTAACCCTAACCCTGACCCCTACACTACGCCTAACGATAACCCTGCCCCTAACAATGTCTAACCCTAACCCTGAACCTAACTATAACCCTAAAATTAACCCGGTCCTAAAACTAACTGAAAACGCTGACCCTGACTCTGACTGTGAGCCTGACCATAAACCTAACCCTAAACCTAACCCTAACCCTAACCCTAACCCTAACCCTAACCCTAACCCGTACCCTAACCCGTACCCTAACCCGTACCCTAACCCTAACCCGTACCCTAACCCTAACCCGTACCCTAACCCGTACCCTAACCCTAACCCGTACCCTAACCCTAACCCGTACCCTAACCCTAACCCTAACCCTAACCCTAACCCTAAGCCTAACCCTAACCCTAACCCTAACCCTAAGCCTGACACAGTCCTAAGCCTGACCCTAACCCTAACCCTAACCCTGACCGTGACTGTGTTCCCGACCCTAACCGCAATCCTTAAGGTAACCCTATCCCTGATCTAATGCCAACCACGATCCTAAACCTAATGCTGAGGCTAAACATAAAACTAAACCCTACCCTAACCCAAAACCTAACCCTAACCTTAAGGCTGTCTAACCCTAACCGAACCATAACCCTACTTCTAAACCTAATCCTAACTCCAAACCCAAACCTTTCCCCTAAATCTAATCCTGAAACTGAACCGTATATTGACCCCAATCCAAATCCTGACCCTGACCATAAACCGGACCCCGGCCCAGACCTTCACCAGATCCTGACCCTAAACCTAACCCTGACAATAGCACTGACCCAAAACTAACCCTGTCCTTGAGCTGAACGTGGACCCTAAACCAAAACCAGATCCTGACCCTAAACCTGACACTGGCTCTGAACTTCACCCTGACCCTGACCCAGACCCTGAACATAAACCTAAACCTGACCCTAACGGTGACCCTACACTGACCCTAACACTAACCCTGAAGCTGACTGTGATTCTGACCCTAACTGTAACCCTAAAGGTAACCCTGACCCTGACCCTGATATGGACCATGACACAAAACATAACAATGATTCTAACCCTACAACTAACCCATAAAACTAATGCAGACCCTGACCCTAAACCAGTGTAACCCTAATCCTCAAATTAATTCTAATTCTCACCCCAAACCCATACTTTAAACCTATCCCTGAATTTATCCCTGAATCTGACCTGACCCTTACCCTGAACTTTGCCAAAACTTGACCCTGATCCGAATTTTGACCCTAAACAGAACCCTGGCCCTGACCCTAAACTGAACCCTGGCCCTGACCCTAAACCTGACCCTAATACTTTCACTGACACTGACCATAAACCTAACTCTGACCCAGACCGTGAGCCTGACCAGAACTCTAACCCTAAAGCTAAACTAAGTCAGGACCCTAATCATAACCCAGAATCTAAACATAAAGCAGGCCTTATTCTAACCATGACCATAATCCTGAACTGGACCCTAACCATAACACTGAACATGACACCAAACCTATCCCTGACCCTGACCCTTACTCTGAAACTAACCCTAACCCTGACACTGACTGTGAGCCTGACCATAAACCTAACCCTGAACCTAACCCTAACCCTGACCCCTACACTACGCCTAACGATAACCCTGCCCCTAACAATGTCTAACCCTAACCCTGAACCTAACTATAACCCTAAAATTAACCCGGTCCTAAAACTAACTGAAAACGCTGACCCTGACTCTGACTGTGAGCCTGACCATAAACCTAACCCTAAACCTAAACCTAACCCTAACCCTAACCATAACCCTAACCCGTACCCTAACCCGTACCCTAACCCGTACCCTAACCCTAACCCGTACCCTAACCCGTACCCTAACCCTAACCCGTACCCTAACCCTAACCCGTACCCTAACCCTAACCCGTACCCTAACCCTAACCCTAACCCTAACCCTAAGCCTAACCCTAACCCTAACCCTAACCCTGACCGTGACTGTGTTCCCGACCCTAACCGCAATCCTTAAGGTAACCCTATCCCTGATCTAATGCCAACCACGATCCTAAACCTAATGCTGAGGCTAAACATAAAACTAAACCCTACCCTAACCCAAAACCTAACCCTAACCTTAAGGCTGTCTAACCCTAACCGAACCATAACCCTACTTCTAAACCTAATCCTAACTCCAAACCCAAACCTTTCCCCTAAATCTAATCCTGAAACTGAACCGTATATTGACCCCAATCCAAATCCTGACCCTGACCATAAACCGGACCCCGGCCCAGACCTTCACCAGATCCTGACCCTAAACCTAACCCTGACAATAGCACTGACCCAAAACTAACCCTGTCCTTGAGCTGAACGTGGACCCTAAACCAAAACCAGATCCTGACCCTAAACCTGACACTGGCTCTGAACTTCACCCTGACCCTGACCCAGACCCTGAACATAAACCTAAACCTGACCCTAACGGTGACCCTACACTGACCCTAACACTAACCCTGAAGCTGACTGTGATTCTGACCCTAACTGTAACCCTAAAGGTAACCCTGACCCTGACCCTGATATGGACCATGACACAAAACATAACAATGATTCTAACCCTACAACTAACCCATAAAACTAATGCAGACCCTGACCCTAAACCAGTGTAACCCTAATCCTCAAATTAATTCTAATTCTCACCCCAAACCCATACTTTAAACCTATCCCTGAATTTATCCCTGAATCTGACCTGACCCTTACCCTGAACTTTGCCAAAACTTGACCCTGATCCGAATTTTGACCCTAAACAGAACCCTGGCCCTGACCCTAAACTGAACCCTGGCCCTGACCCTAAACCTGACCCTAATACTTTCACTGACACTGACCATAAACCTAACTCTGACCCAGACCGTGAGCCTGACCAGAACTCTAACCCTAAAGCTAAACTAAGTCAGGACCCTAATCATAACCCAGAATCTAAACATAAAGCAGGCCTTATTCTAACCATGACCATAATCCTGAACTGGACCCTAACCATAACACTGAACATGACACCAAACCTATCCCTGACCCTGACCCTTACTCTGAAACTAACCCTAACCCTGACACTGACTGTGAGCCTGACCATAAACCTAACCCTGAACCTAACCCTAACCCTGACCCCTACACTACGCCTAACGATAACCCTGCCCCTAACAATGTCTAACCCTAACCCTGAACCTAACTATAACCCTAAAATTAACCCGGTCCTAAAACTAACTGAAAACGCTGACCCTGACTCTGACTGTGAGCCTGACCATAAACCTAACCCTAAACCTACCCTAACCCTAACCCTAACCCTAACCCTAACCCGTACCCTAACCCGTACCCTAACCCGTACCCTAACCCTAACCCGTACCCTAACCCGTACCCTAACCCTAACCCGTACCCTAACCCGTACCCTAACCCTAACCCGTACCCTAACCCTAAGCCTAACCCTATCCCTAACCCTAACCCTAAGCCTGACACAGTCCTAAGCCTGACCCTAACCCTAACCCTAACCCTGACCGTGACTGTGTTCCCGACCCTAACCGCAATCCTTAAGGTAACCCTATCCCTGATCTAATGCCAACCACGATCCTAAACCTAATGCTGAGGCTAAACATAAAACTAAACCCTACCCTAACCCAAAACCTAACCCTAACCTTAAGGCTGTCTAACCCTAACCGAACCATAACCCTACTTCTAAACCTAATCCTAACTCCAAACCCAAACCTTTCCCCTAAATCTAATCCTGAAACTGAACCGTATATTGACCCCAATCCAAATCCTGACCCTGACCATAAACCGGACCCCGGCCCAGACCTTCACCAGAAACTGACCCTAAACCTAACCCTGACAATAGCACTGACCCAAAACTAACCCTGTCCTTGAGCTGAACGTGGACCCTAAACCAAAACCAGATCCTGACCCTAAACCTGACACTGGCTCTGAACTTCACCCTGACCCTGACCCAGACCCTGAACATAAACCTAAACCTGACCCTAACGGTGACCCTACACTGACCCTAACACTAACCCTGAAGCTGACTGTGATTCTGACCCTAACTGTAACCCTAAAGGTAACCCTGACCCTGACCCTGATATGGACCATGACACAAAACATAACAATGATTCTAACCCTACAACTAACCCATAAAACTAATGCAGACCCTGACCCTAAACCAGTGTAACCCTAATCCTCAAATTAATTCTAATTCTCACCCCAAACCCATACTTTAAACCTATCCCTGAATTTATCCCTGAATCTGACCTGACCCTTACCCTGAACTTTGCCAAAACTTGACCCTGATCCGAATTTTGACCCTAAACAGAACCCTGGCCCTGACCCTAAACTGAACCCTGGCCCTGACCCTAAACCTGACCCTAATACTTTCACTGACACTGACCATAAACCTAACTCTGACCCAGACCGTGAGCCTGACCAGAACTCTAACCCTAAAGCTAAACTAAGTCAGGACCCTAATCATAACCCAGAATCTAAACATAAAGCAGGCCTTATTCTAACCATGACCATAATCCTGAACTGGACCCTAACCATAACACTGAACATGACACCAAACCTATCCCTGACCCTGACCCTTACTCTGAAACTAACCCTAACCCTGACACTGACTGTGAGCCTGACCATAAACCTAACCCTGAACCTAACCCTAACCCTGACCCCTACACTACGCCTAACGATAACCCTGCCCCTAACAATGTCTAACCCTAACCCTGAACCTAACTATAACCCTAAAATTAACCCGGTCCTAAAACTAACTGAAAACGCTGACCCTGACTCTGACTGTGAGCCTGACCATAAACCTAACCCTAAACCTAAACCTAACCCTAACCCTAACCCTAACCCTAACCCGTACCCTAACCCGTACCCTAACCCGTACCCTAACCCTAACCCGTACCCTAACCCGTACCCTAACCCTAACCCGTAACCTAACCCTAACCCGTACCCTAACCCTAACCCTAACCCTAAGCCTAACCCTATCCCTAACCCTAACCCTAAGCCTGACACAGTCCTAAGCCTGACCCTAACCCTAACCCTAACCCTGACCGTGACTGTGTTCCCGACCCTAACCGCAATCCTTAAGGTAACCCTATCCCTGATCTAATGCCAACCACGATCCTAAACCTAATGCTGAGGCTAAACATAAAACTAAACCCTACCCTAACCCAAAACCTAACCCTAACCTTAAGGCTGTCTAACCCTAACCGAACCATAACCCTACTTCTAAACCTAATCCTAACTCCAAACCCAAACCTTTCCCCTAAATCTAATCCTGAAACTGAACCGTATATTGACCCCAATCCAAATCCTGACCCTGACCATAAACCGGACCCCGGCCCAGACCTTCACCAGATCCTGACCCTAAACCTAACCCTGACAATAGCACTGACCCAAAACTAACCCTGTCCTTGAGCTGAACGTGGACCCTAAACCAAAACCAGATCCTGACCCTAAACCTGACACTGGCTCTGAACTTCACCCTGACCCTGACCCAGACCCTGAACATAAACCTAAACCTGACCCTAACGGTGACCCTACACTGACCCTAACACTAACCCTGAAGCTGACTGTGATTCTGACCCTAACTGTAACCCTAAAGGTAACCCTGACCCTGACCCTGATATGGACCATGACACAAAACATAACAATGATTCTAACCCTACAACTAACCCATAAAACTAATGCAGACCCTGACCCTAAACCAGTGTAACCCTAATCCTCAAATTAATTCTAATTCTCACCCCAAACCCATACTTTAAACCTATCCCTGAATTTATCCCTGAATCTGACCTGACCCTTACCCTGAACTTTGCCAAAACTTGACCCTGATCCGAATTTTGACCCTAAACAGAACCCTGGCCCTGACCCTAAACTGAACCCTGGCCCTGACCCTAAACCTGACCCTAATACTTTCACTGACACTGACCATAAACCTAACTCTGACCCAGACCGTGAGCCTGACCAGAACTCTAACCCTAAAGCTAAACTAAGTCAGGACCCTAATCATAACCCAGAATCTAAACATAAAGCAGGCCTTATTCTAACCATGACCATAATCCTGAACTGGACCCTAACCATAACACTGAACATGACACCAAACCTATCCCTGACCCTGACCCTTACTCTGAAACTAACCCTAACCCTGACACTGACTGTGAGCCTGACCATAAACCTAACCCTGAACCTAACCCTAACCCTGACCCCTACACTACGCCTAACGATAACCCTGCCCCTAACAATGTCTAACCCTAACCCTGAACCTAACTATAACCCTAAAATTAACCCGGTCCTAAAACTAACTGAAAACGCTGACCCTGACTCTGACTGTGAGCCTGACCATAAACCTAACCCTAAACCTAACCCTAACCCTAACCCTAACCCTAACCCTAACCCTAACCCGTACCCTAACCCATACCCTAACCCTAACCCGTACCCTAACCCGTACCCTAACCCTAACCCGTACCCTAACCCGTACCCTAACCCTAACCCGTACCCTAACCCTAACCCGTACCCTAACCCTAACCCTAACCCTAACCCTAACCCTAAGCCTAACCCTAACCCTAACCCTAACCCTAAGCCTGACACAGTCCTAAGCCTGACCCTAACCCTAACCCTAACCCTGACCGTGACTGTGTTCCCGACCCTAACCGCAATCCTTAAGGTAACCCTATCCCTGATCTAATGCCAACCACGATCCTAAACCTAATGCTGAGGCTAAACATAAAACTAAACCCTACCCTAACCCAAAACCTAACCCTAACCTTAAGGCTGTCTAACCCTAACCGAACCATAACCCTACTTCTAAACCTAATCCTAACTCCAAACCCAAACCTTTCCCCTAAATCTAATCCTGAAACTGAACCGTATATTGACCCCAATCCAAATCCTGACCCTGACCATAAACCGGACCCCGGCCCAGACCTTCACCAGATCCTGACCCTAAACCTAACCCTGACAATAGCACTGACCCAAAACTAACCCTGTCCTTGAGCTGAACGTGGACCCTAAACCAAAACCAGATCCTGACCCTAAACCTGACACTGGCTCTGAACTTCACCCTGACCCTGACCCAGACCCTGAACATAAACCTAAACCTGACCCTAACGGTGACCCTACACTGACCCTAACACTAACCCTGAAGCTGACTGTGATTCTGACCCTAACTGTAACCCTAAAGGTAACCCTGACCCTGACCCTGATATGGACCATGACACAAAACATAACAATGATTCTAACCCTACAACTAACCCATAAAACTAATGCAGACCCTGACCCTAAACCAGTGTAACCCTAATCCTCAAATTAATTCTAATTCTCACCCCAAACCCATACTTTAAACCTATCCCTGAATTTATCCCTGAATCTGACCTGACCCTTACCCTGAACTTTGCCAAAACTTGACCCTGATCCGAATTTTGACCCTAAACAGAACCCTGGCCCTGACCCTAAACTGAACCCTGGCCCTGACCCTAAACCTGACCCTAATACTTTCACTGACACTGACCATAAACCTAACTCTGACCCAGACCGTGAGCCTGACCAGAACTCTAACCCTAAAGCTAAACTAAGTCAGGACCCTAATCATAACCCAGAATCTAAACATAAAGCAGGCCTTATTCTAACCATGACCATAATCCTGAACTGGACCCTAACCATAACACTGAACATGACACCAAACCTATCCCTGACCCTGACCCTTACTCTGAAACTAACCCTAACCCTGACACTGACTGTGAGCCTGACCATAAACCTAACCCTGAACCTAACCCTAACCCTGACCCCTACACTACGCCTAACGATAACCCTGCCCCTAACAATGTCTAACCCTAACCCTGAACCTAACTATAACCCTAAAATTAACCCGGTCCTAAAACTAACTGAAAACGCTGACCCTGACTCTGACTGTGAGCCTGACCATAAACCTAACCCTAAACCTAAACCTAACCCTAACCCTAACCCTAACCCTAACCCGTACCCTAACCCGTACCCTAACCCGTACCCTAACCCGTACCCTAACCCTAACCCGTACCCTAACCCGTACCCTAACCCTAACCCGTACCCTAACCCGTATCCTAACCCTACCCGTACCCTAACCCTAACCCGTACCCTAACCCTAACCCTAACCCTAACCCTAACCCTAAGCCTAACCCTAACCCTAACCCTAACCCTAAGCCTGACACAGTCCTAAGCCTGACCCTAACCCTAACCCTAACCCTGACCGTGACTGTGTTCCCGACCCTAACCGCAATCCTTAAGGTAACCCTATCCCTGATCTAATGCCAACCACGATCCTAAACCTAATGCTGAGGCTAAACATAAAACTAAACCCTACCCTAACCCAAAACCTAACCCTAACCTTAAGGCTGTCTAACCCTAACCGAACCATAACCCTACTTCTAAACCTAATCCTAACTCCAAACCCAAACCTTTCCCCTAAATCTAATCCTGAAACTGAACCGTATATTGACCCCAATCCAAATCCTGACCCTGACCATAAACCGGACCCCGGCCCAGACCTTCACCAGATCCTGACCCTAAACCTAACCCTGACAATAGCACTGGCCCAAAACTAACCCTGTCCTTGAGCTGAACGTGGACCCTAAACCAAAACCAGATCCTGACCCTAAACCTGACACTGGCTCTGAACTTCACCCTGACCCTGACCCAGACCCTGAACATAAACCTAAACCTGACCCTAACGGTGACCCTACACTGACCCTAACACTAACCCTGAAGCTGACTGTGATTCTGACCCTAACTGTAACCCTAAAGGTAACCCTGACCCTGACCCTGATATGGACCATGACACAAAACATAACAATGATTCTAACCCTACAACTAACCCATAAAACTAATGCAGACCCTGACCCTAAACCAGTGTAACCCTAATCCTCAAATTAATTCTAATTCTCACCCCAAACCCATACTTTAAACCTATCCCTGAATTTATCCCTGAATCTGACCTGACCCTTACCCTGAACTTTGCCAAAACTTGACCCTGATCCGAATTTTGACCCTAAACAGAACCCTGGCCCTGACCCTAAACTGAACCCTGGCCCTGACCCTAAACCTGACCCTAATACTTTCACTGACACTGACCATAAACCTAACTCTGACCCAGACCGTGAGCCTGACCAGAACTCTAACCCTAAAGCTAAACTAAGTCAGGACCCTAATCATAACCCAGAATCTAAACATAAAGCAGGCCTTATTCTAACCATGACCATAATCCTGAACTGGACCCTAACCATAACACTGAACATGACACCAAACCTATCCCTGACCCTGACCCTTACTCTGAAACTAACCCTAACCCTGACACTGACTGTGAGCCTGACCATAAACCTAACCCTGAACCTAACCCTAACCCTGACCCCTACACTACGCCTAACGATAACCCTGCCCCTAACAATGTCTAACCCTAACCCTGAACCTAACTATAACCCTAAAATTAACCCGGTCCTAAAACTAACTGAAAACGCTGACCCTGACTCTGACTGTGAGCCTGACCATAAACCTAACCCTAAACCTAACCCTAACCCTAACCCTAACCCTAACCCTAACCCTAACCCGTACCCTAACCCGTACCCTAACCCGTACCCTAACCCTAACCCGTACCCTAACCCGTACCCTAACCCTAACCCGTACCCTAACCCGTACCCTAACCCTAACCCGTACCCTAACCCTAACCCGTACCCTAACCCTAACCCTAACCCTAACCCTAACCCTAAGCCTAACCCTAACCCTAACCCTAACCCTAAGCCTGACACAGTCCTAAGCCTGACCCTAACCCTAACCCTAACCCTGACCGTGACTGTGTTCCCGACCCTAACCGCAATCCTTAAGGTAACCCTATCCCTGATCTAATGCCAACCACGATCCTAAACCTAATGCTGAGGCTAAACATAAAACTAAACCCTACCCTAACCCAAAACCTAACCCTAACCTTAAGGCTGTCTAACCCTAACCGAACCATAACCCTACTTCTAAACCTAATCCTAACTCCAAACCCAAACCTTTCCCCTAAATCTAATCCTGAAACTGAACCGTATATTGACCCCAATCCAAATCCTGACCCTGACCATAAACCGGACCCCGGCCCAGACCTTCACCAGATCCTGACCCTAAACCTAACCCTGACAATAGCACTGACCCAAAACTAACCCTGTCCTTGAGCTGAACGTGGACCCTAAACCAAAACCAGATCCTGACCCTAAACCTGACACTGGCTCTGAACTTCACCCTGACCCTGACCCAGACCCTGAACATAAACCTAAACCTGACCCTAACGGTGACCCTACACTGACCCTAACACTAACCCTGAAGCTGACTGTGATTCTGACCCTAACTGTAACCCTAAAGGTAACCCTGACCCTGACCCTGATATGGACCATGACACAAAACATAACAATGATTCTAACCCTACAACTAACCCATAAAACTAATGCAGACCCTGACCCTAAACCAGTGTAACCCTAATCCTCAAATTAATTCTAATTCTCACCCCAAACCCATACTTTAAACCTATCCCTGAATTTATCCCTGAATCTGACCTGACCCTTACCCTGAACTTTGCCAAAACTTGACCCTGATCCGAATTTTGACCCTAAACAGAACCCTGGCCCTGACCCTAAACTGAACCCTGGCCCTGACCCTAAACCTGACCCTAATACTTTCACTGACACTGACCATAAACCTAACTCTGACCCAGACCGTGAGCCTGACCAGAACTCTAACCCTAAAGCTAAACTAAGTCAGGACCCTAATCATAACCCAGAATCTAAACATAAAGCAGGCCTTATTCTAACCATGACCATAATCCTGAACTGGACCCTAACCATAACACTGAACATGACACCAAACCTATCCCTGACCCTGACCCTTACTCTGAAACTAACCCTAACCCTGACACTGACTGTGAGCCTGACCATAAACCTAACCCTGAACCTAACCCTAACCCTGACCCCTACACTACGCCTAACGATAACCCTGCCCCTAACAATGTCTAACCCTAACCCTGAACCTAACTATAACCCTAAAATTAACCCGGTCCTAAAACTAACTGAAAACGCTGACCCTGACTCTGACTGTGAGCCTGACCATAAACCTAACCCTAAACCTAAACCTAACCCTAACCCTAACCCTAACCCTAACCCGTACCCTAACCCTAACCCTAACCCTAACCCGTACCCTAACCCGTACCCTAACCCGTACCCTAACCCGTACCCTAACCCTAACCCGTACCCTAACCCGTATCCTAACCCTAACCCGTACCCTAACCCTAACCCGTACCCTAACCCTAACCCTAACCCTAACCCTAACCCTAAGCCTAACCCTAACCCTAACCCTAACCCTAAGCCTGACACAGTCCTAAGCCTGACCCTAACCCTAACCCTAACCCTGACCGTGACTGTGTTCCCGACCCTAACCGCAATCCTTAAGGTAACCCTATCCCTGATCTAATGCCAACCACGATCCTAAACCTAATGCTGAGGCTAAACATAAAACTAAACCCTACCCTAACCCAAAACCTAACCCTAACCTTAAGGCTGTCTAACCCTAACCGAACCATAACCCTACTTCTAAACCTAATCCTAACTCCAAACCCAAACCTTTCCCCTAAATCTAATCCTGAAACTGAACCGTATATTGACCCCAATCCAAATCCTGACCCTGACCATAAACCGGACCCCGGCCCAGACCTTCACCAGATCCTGACCCTAAACCTAACCCTGACAATAGCACTGGCCCAAAACTAACCCTGTCCTTGAGCTGAACGTGGACCCTAAACCAAAACCAGATCCTGACCCTAAACCTGACACTGGCTCTGAACTTCACCCTGACCCTGACCCAGACCCTGAACATAAACCTAAACCTGACCCTAACGGTGACCCTACACTGACCCTAACACTAACCCTGAAGCTGACTGTGATTCTGACCCTAACTGTAACCCTAAAGGTAACCCTGACCCTGACCCTGATATGGACCATGACACAAAACATAACAATGATTCTAACCCTACAACTAACCCATAAAACTAATGCAGACCCTGACCCTAAACCAGTGTAACCCTAATCCTCAAATTAATTCTAATTCTCACCCCAAACCCATACTTTAAACCTATCCCTGAATTTATCCCTGAATCTGACCTGACCCTTACCCTGAACTTTGCCAAAACTTGACCCTGATCCGAATTTTGACCCTAAACAGAACCCTGGCCCTGACCCTAAACTGAACCCTGGCCCTGACCCTAAACCTGACCCTAATACTTTCACTGACACTGACCATAAACCTAACTCTGACCCAGACCGTGAGCCTGACCAGAACTCTAACCCTAAAGCTAAACTAAGTCAGGACCCTAATCATAACCCAGAATCTAAACATAAAGCAGGCCTTATTCTAACCATGACCATAATCCTGAACTGGACCCTAACCATAACACTGAACATGACACCAAACCTATCCCTGACCCTGACCCTTACTCTGAAACTAACCCTAACCCTGACACTGACTGTGAGCCTGACCATAAACCTAACCCTGAACCTAACCCTAACCCTGACCCCTACACTACGCCTAACGATAACCCTGCCCCTAACAATGTCTAACCCTAACCCTGAACCTAACTATAACCCTAAAATTAACCCGGTCCTAAAACTAACTGAAAACGCTGACCCTGACTCTGACTGTGAGCCTGACCATAAACCTAACCCTAAACCTAACCCTAACCCTAACCCTAACCCTAACCCTAACCCTAACCCGTACCCTAACCCGTACCCTAACCCTAACCCGTACCCTAACCCGTACCCTAACCCTAACCCGTACCCTAACCCTAACCCTAACCCTAACCCTAACCCTAAGCCTAACCCTAACCCTAACCCTAACCCTAAGCCTGACACAGTCCTAAGCCTGACCCTAACCCTAACCCTAACCCTGACCGTGACTGTGTTCCCGACCCTAACCGCAATCCTTAAGGTAACCCTATCCCTGATCTAATGCCAACCACGATCCTAAACCTAATGCTGAGGCTAAACATAAAACTAAACCCTACCCTAACCCAAAACCTAACCCTAACCTTAAGGCTGTCTAACCCTAACCGAACCATAACCCTACTTCTAAACCTAATCCTAACTCCAAACCCAAACCTTTCCCCTAAATCTAATCCTGAAACTGAACCGTATATTGACCCCAATCCAAATCCTGACCCTGACCATAAACCGGACCCCGGCCCAGACCTTCACCAGATCCTGACCCTAAACCTAACCCTGACAATAGCACTGACCCAAAACTAACCCTGTCCTTGAGCTGAACGTGGACCCTAAACCAAAACCAGATCCTGACCCTAAACCTGACACTGGCTCTGAACTTCACCCTGACCCTGACCCAGACCCTGAACATAAACCTAAACCTGACCCTAACGGTGACCCTACACTGACCCTAACACTAACCCTGAAGCTGACTGTGATTCTGACCCTAACTGTAACCCTAAAGGTAACCCTGACCCTGACCCTGATATGGACCATGACACAAAACATAACAATGATTCTAACCCTACAACTAACCCATAAAACTAATGCAGACCCTGACCCTAAACCAGTGTAACCCTAATCCTCAAATTAATTCTAATTCTCACCCCAAACCCATACTTTAAACCTATCCCTGAATTTATCCCTGAATCTGACCTGACCCTTACCCTGAACTTTGCCAAAACTTGACCCTGATCCGAATTTTGACCCTAAACAGAACCCTGGCCCTGACCCTAAACTGAACCCTGGCCCTGACCCTAAACCTGACCCTAATACTTTCACTGACACTGACCATAAACCTAACTCTGACCCAGACCGTGAGCCTGACCAGAACTCTAACCCTAAAGCTAAACTAAGTCAGGACCCTAATCATAACCCAGAATCTAAACATAAAGCAGGCCTTATTCTAACCATGACCATAATCCTGAACTGGACCCTAACCATAACACTGAACATGACACCAAACCTATCCCTGACCCTGACCCTTACTCTGAAACTAACCCTAACCCTGACACTGACTGTGAGCCTGACCATAAACCTAACCCTGAACCTAACCCTAACCCTGACCCCTACACTACGCCTAACGATAACCCTGCCCCTAACAATGTCTAACCCTAACCCTGAACCTAACTATAACCCTAAAATTAACCCGGTCCTAAAACTAACTGAAAACGCTGACCCTGACTCTGACTGTGAGCCTGACCATAAACCTAACCCTAAACCTAAACCTAACCCTAACCCTAACCCTAACCCTAACCCGTACCCTAACCCGTACCCTAACCCGTACCCTAACCCGTACCCTAACCCTAACCCGGACCCTAACCCGTACCCTAACCCTAACCCGTACCCTAACCCGTATCCTAACCCTAACCCGTACCCTAACCCTAACCCGTACCCTAACCCTAACCCTAACCCTAACCCTAACCCTAAGCCTAACCCTAACCCTAACCCTAACCCTAAGCCTGACACAGTCCTAAGCCTGACCCTAACCCTAACCCTAACCCTGACCGTGACTGTGTTCCCGACCCTAACCGCAATCCTTAAGGTAACCCTATCCCTGATCTAATGCCAACCACGATCCTAAACCTAATGCTGAGGCTAAACATAAAACTAAACCCTACCCTAACCCAAAACCTAACCCTAACCTTAAGGCTGTCTAACCCTAACCGAACCATAACCCTACTTCTAAACCTAAACCTAACTCCAAACCCAAACCTTTCCCCTAAATCTAATCCTGAAACTGAACCGTATATTGACCCCAATCCAAATCCTGACCCTGACCATAAACCGGACCCCGGCCCAGACCTTCACCAGATCCTGACCCTAAACCTAACCCTGACAATAGCACTGGCCCAAAACTAACCCTGTCCTTGAGCTGAACGTGGACCCTAAACCAAAACCAGATCCTGACCCTAAACCTGACACTGGCTCTGAACTTCACCCTGACCCTGACCCAGACCCTGAACATAAACCTAAACCTGACCCTAACGGTGACCCTACACTGACCCTAACACTAACCCTGAAGCTGACTGTGATTCTGACCCTAACTGTAACCCTAAAGGTAACCCTGACCCTGACCCTGATATGGACCATGACACAAAACATAACAATGATTCTAACCCTACAACTAACCCATAAAACTAATGCAGACCCTGACCCTAAACCAGTGTAACCCTAATCCTCAAATTAATTCTAATTCTCACCCCAAACCCATACTTTAAACCTATCCCTGAATTTATCCCTGAATCTGACCTGACCCTTACCCTGAACTTTGCCAAAACTTGACCCTGATCCGAATTTTGACCCTAAACAGAACCCTGGCCCTGACCCTAAACTGAACCCTGGCCCTGACCCTAAACCTGACCCTAATACTTTCACTGACACTGACCATAAACCTAACTCTGACCCAGACCGTGAGCCTGACCAGAACTCTAACCCTAAAGCTAAACTAAGTCAGGACCCTAATCATAACCCAGAATCTAAACATAAAGCAGGCCTTATTCTAACCATGACCATAATCCTGAACTGGACCCTAACCATAACACTGAACATGACACCAAACCTATCCCTGACCCTGACCCTTACTCTGAAACTAACCCTAACCCTGACACTGACTGTGAGCCTGACCATAAACCTAACCCTGAACCTAACCCTAACCCTGACCCCTACACTACGCCTAACGATAACCCTGCCCCTAACAATGTCTAACCCTAACCCTGAACCTAACTATAACCCTAAAATTAACCCGGTCCTAAAACTAACTGAAAACGCTGACCCTGACTCTGACTGTGAGCCTGACCATAAACCTAACCCTAAACCTAACCCTAACCCTAACCCTAACCCTAACCCTAACCCTAACCCGTACCCTAACCCGTACCCTAACCCGTACCCTAACCCTAACCCGTACCCTAACCCGTACCCTAACCCTAACCCGTACCCTAACCCGTACCCTAACCCTAACCCGTACCCTAACCCTAACCCGTACCCTAACCCTAACCCTAACCCTAACCCTAACCCTAAGCCTAACCCTAACCCTAACCCTAACCCTAAGCCTGACACAGTCCTAAGCCTGACCCTAACCCTAACCCTAACCCTGACCGTGACTGTGTTCCCGACCCTAACCGCAATCCTTAAGGTAACCCTATCCCTGATCTAATGCCAACCACGATCCTAAACCTAATGCTGAGGCTAAACATAAAACTAAACCCTACCCTAACCCAAAACCTAACCCTAACCTTAAGGCTGTCTAACCCTAACCGAACCATAACCCTACTTCTAAACCTAATCCTAACTCCAAACCCAAACCTTTCCCCTAAATCTAATCCTGAAACTGAACCGTATATTGACCCCAATCCAAATCCTGACCCTGACCATAAACCGGACCCCGGCCCAGACCTTCACCAGATCCTGACCCTAAACCTAACCCTGACAATAGCACTGACCCAAAACTAACCCTGTCCTTGAGCTGAACGTGGACCCTAAACCAAAACCAGATCCTGACCCTAAACCTGACACTGGCTCTGAACTTCACCCTGACCCTGACCCAGACCCTGAACATAAACCTAAACCTGACCCTAACGGTGACCCTACACTGACCCTAACACTAACCCTGAAGCTGACTGTGATTCTGACCCTAACTGTAACCCTAAAGGTAACCCTGACCCTGACCCTGATATGGACCATGACACAAAACATAACAATGATTCTAACCCTACAACTAACCCATAAAACTAATGCAGACCCTGACCCTAAACCAGTGTAACCCTAATCCTCAAATTAATTCTAATTCTCACCCCAAACCCATACTTTAAACCTATCCCTGAATTTATCCCTGAATCTGACCTGACCCTTACCCTGAACTTTGCCAAAACTTGACCCTGATCCGAATTTTGACCCTAAACAGAACCCTGGCCCTGACCCTAAACTGAACCCTGGCCCTGACCCTAAACCTGACCCTAATACTTTCACTGACACTGACCATAAACCTAACTCTGACCCAGACCGTGAGCCTGACCAGAACTCTAACCCTAAAGCTAAACTAAGTCAGGACCCTAATCATAACCCAGAATCTAAACATAAAGCAGGCCTTATTCTAACCATGACCATAATCCTGAACTGGACCCTAACCATAACACTGAACATGACACCAAACCTATCCCTGACCCTGACCCTTACTCTGAAACTAACCCTAACCCTGACACTGACTGTGAGCCTGACCATAAACCTAACCCTGAACCTAACCCTAACCCTGACCCCTACACTACGCCTAACGATAACCCTGCCCCTAACAATGTCTAACCCTAACCCTGAACCTAACTATAACCCTAAAATTAACCCGGTCCTAAAACTAACTGAAAACGCTGACCCTGACTCTGACTGTGAGCCTGACCATAAACCTAACCCTAAACCTAAACCTAACCCTAACCCTAACCCTAACCCTAACCCGTACCCTAACCCTAACCCTAACCCTAACCCTAACCCTAACCCTAACCCGTACCCTAACCCGTACCCTAACCCGTACCCTAACCCTAACCCGTACCCTAACCCGTATCCTAACCCTAACCCGTACCCTAACCCTAACCCGTACCCTAACCCTAACCCTAACCCTAACCCTAACCCTAAGCCTAACCCTAACCCTAACCCTAAGCCTGACACAGTCCTAAGCCTGACCCTAACCCTAACCCTAACCCTGACCGTGACTGTGTTCCCGACCCTAACCGCAATCCTTAAGGTAACCCTATCCCTGATCTAATGCCAACCACGATCCTAAACCTAATGCTGAGGCTAAACATAAAACTAAACCCTACCCTAACCCAAAACCTAACCCTAACCTTAAGGCTGTCTAACCCTAACCGAACCATAACCCTACTTCTAAACCTAATCCTAACTCCAAACCCAAACCTTTCCCCTAAATCTAATCCTGAAACTGAACCGTATATTGACCCCAATCCAAATCCTGACCCTGACCATAAACCGGACCCCGGCCCAGACCTTCACCAGATCCTGACCCTAAACCTAACCCTGACAATAGCACTGGCCCAAAACTAACCCTGTCCTTGAGCTGAACGTGGACCCTAAACCAAAACCAGATCCTGACCCTAAACCTGACACTGGCTCTGAACTTCACCCTGACCCTGACCCAGACCCTGAACATAAACCTAAACCTGACCCTAACGGTGACCCTACACTGACCCTAACACTAACCCTGAAGCTGACTGTGATTCTGACCCTAACTGTAACCCTAAAGGTAACCCTGACCCTGACCCTGATATGGACCATGACACAAAACATAACAATGATTCTAACCCTACAACTAACCCATAAAACTAATGCAGACCCTGACCCTAAACCAGTGTAACCCTAATCCTCAAATTAATTCTAATTCTCACCCCAAACCCATACTTTAAACCTATCCCTGAATTTATCCCTGAATCTGACCTGACCCTTACCCTGAACTTTGCCAAAACTTGACCCTGATCCGAATTTTGACCCTAAACAGAACCCTGGCCCTGACCCTAAACTGAACCCTGGCCCTGACCCTAAACCTGACCCTAATACTTTCACTGACACTGACCATAAACCTAACTCTGACCCAGACCGTGAGCCTGACCAGAACTCTAACCCTAAAGCTAAACTAAGTCAGGACCCTAATCATAACCCAGAATCTAAACATAAAGCAGGCCTTATTCTAACCATGACCATAATCCTGAACTGGACCCTAACCATAACACTGAACATGACACCAAACCTATCCCTGACCCTGACCCTTACTCTGAAACTAACCCTAACCCTGACACTGACTGTGAGCCTGACCATAAACCTAACCCTGAACCTAACCCTAACCCTGACCCCTACACTACGCCTAACGATAACCCTGCCCCTAACAATGTCTAACCCTAACCCTGAACCTAACTATAACCCTAAAATTAACCCGGTCCTAAAACTAACTGAAAACGCTGACCCTGACTCTGACTGTGAGCCTGACCATAAACCTAACCCTAAACCTAACCCTAACCCTAACCCTAACCCTAACCCTAACCCTAACCCGTACCCTAACCCGTACCCTAACCCGTACCCTAACCCTAACCCGTACCCTAACCCGTACCCTAACCCTAACCCGTACCCTAACCCGTACCCTAACCCTAACCCGTACCCTAACCCTAACCCGTACCCTAACCCTAACCCTAACCCTAACCCTAACCCTAAGCCTAACCCTAACCCTAACCCTAACCCTAAGCCTGACACAGTCCTAAGCCTGACCCTAACCCTAACCCTAACCCTGACCGTGACTGTGTTCCCGACCCTAACCGCAATCCTTAAGGTAACCCTATCCCTGATCTAATGCCAACCACGATCCTAAACCTAATGCTGAGGCTAAACATAAAACTAAACCCTACCCTAACCCAAAACCTAACCCTAACCTTAAGGCTGTCTAACCCTAACCGAACCATAACCCTACTTCTAAACCTAATCCTAACTCCAAACCCAAACCTTTCCCCTAAATCTAATCCTGAAACTGAACCGTATATTGACCCCAATCCAAATCCTGACCCTGACCATAAACCGGACCCCGGCCCAGACCTTCACCAGATCCTGACCCTAAACCTAACCCTGACAATAGCACTGACCCAAAACTAACCCTGTCCTTGAGCTGAACGTGGACCCTAAACCAAAACCAGATCCTGACCCTAAACCTGACACTGGCTCTGAACTTCACCCTGACCCTGACCCAGACCCTGAACATAAACCTAAACCTGACCCTAACGGTGACCCTACACTGACCCTAACACTAACCCTGAAGCTGACTGTGATTCTGACCCTAACTGTAACCCTAAAGGTAACCCTGACCCTGACCCTGATATGGACCATGACACAAAACATAACAATGATTCTAACCCTACAACTAACCCATAAAACTAATGCAGACCCTGACCCTAAACCAGTGTAACCCTAATCCTCAAATTAATTCTAATTCTCACCCCAAACCCATACTTTAAACCTATCCCTGAATTTATCCCTGAATCTGACCTGACCCTTACCCTGAACTTTGCCAAAACTTGACCCTGATCCGAATTTTGACCCTAAACAGAACCCTGGCCCTGACCCTAAACTGAACCCTGGCCCTGACCCTAAACCTGACCCTAATACTTTCACTGACACTGACCATAAACCTAACTCTGACCCAGACCGTGAGCCTGACCAGAACTCTAACCCTAAAGCTAAACTAAGTCAGGACCCTAATCATAACCCAGAATCTAAACATAAAGCAGGCCTTATTCTAACCATGACCATAATCCTGAACTGGACCCTAACCATAACACTGAACATGACACCAAACCTATCCCTGACCCTGACCCTTACTCTGAAACTAACCCTAACCCTGACACTGACTGTGAGCCTGACCATAAACCTAACCCTGAACCTAACCCTAACCCTGACCCCTACACTACGCCTAACGATAACCCTGCCCCTAACAATGTCTAACCCTAACCCTGAACCTAACTATAACCCTAAAATTAACCCGGTCCTAAAACTAACTGAAAACGCTGACCCTGACTCTGACTGTGAGCCTGACCATAAACCTAACCCTAAACCTAAACCTAACCCTAACCCTAACCCTAACCCTAACCCTAACCCGTACCCTAACCCGTACCCTAACCCGTACCCTAACCCTAACCCGTACCCTAACCCGTACCCTAACCCTAACCCGTACCCTAACCCGTACCCTAACCCTAACCCGTACCCTAACCCTAACCCGTACCCTAACCCTAACCCTAACCCTAACCCTAAGCCTAACCCTAACCCTAACCCTAACCCTAAGCCTGACACAGTCCTAAGCCTGACCCTAACCCTAACCCTAACCCTGACCGTGACTGTGTTCCCGACCCTAACCGCAATCCTTAAGGTAACCCTATCCCTGATCTAATGCCAACCACGATCCTAAACCTAATGCTGAGGCTAAACATAAAACTAAACCCTACCTTAACCCAAAACCTAACCCTAACCTTAAGGCTGTCTAACCCTAACCGAACCATAACCCTACTTCTAAACCTAATCCTAACTCCAAACCCAAACCTTTCCCCTAAATCTAATCCTGAAACTGAACCGTATATTGACCCCAATCCAAATCCTGACCCTGACCATAAACCGGACCCCGGCCCAGACCTTCACCAGATCCTGACCCTAAACCTAACCCTGACAATAGCACTGACCCAAAACTAACCCTGTCCTTGAGCTGAACGTGGACCCTAAACCAAAACCAGATCCTGACCCTAAACCTGACACTGGCTCTGAACTTCACCCTGACCCTGACCCAGACCCTGAACATAAACCTAAACCTGACCCTAACGGTGACCCTACACTGACCCTAACACTAACCCTGAAGCTGACTGTGATTCTGACCCTAACTGTAACCCTAAAGGTAACCCTGACCCTGACCCTGATATGGACCATGACACAAAACATAACAATGATTCTAACCCTACAACTAACCCATAAAACTAATGCAGACCCTGACCCTAAACCAGTGTAACCCTAATCCTCAAATTAATTCTAATTCTCACCCCAAACCCATACTTTAAACTTA
Organism: Neogale vison; assembly: GCF_020171115.1. NCBI lineage: Eukaryota > Metazoa > Chordata > Mammalia > Carnivora > Mustelidae > Neogale > Neogale vison. The sequence continues at coordinate 308,552 of NW_025334901.1, read as the reverse complement.
TCCCTGAATTTATCCCTGAATCTGACCTGACCCTTACCCTGAACTTTGCCAAAACTTGACCCTGATCCGAATTTTGACCCTAAACAGAACCCTGGCCCTGACCCTAAACTGAACCCTGGCCCTGACCCTAAACCTGACCCTAATACTTTCACTGACACTGACCATAAACCTAACTCTGACCCAGACCGTGAGCCTGACCAGAACTCTAACCCTAAAGCTAAACTAAGTCAGGACCCTAATCATAACCCAGAATCTAAACATAAAGCAGGCCTTATTCTAACCATGACCATAATCCTGAACTGGACCCTAACCATAACACTGAACATGACACCAAACCTATCCCTGACCCTGACCCTTACTCTGAAACTAACCCTAACCCTGACACTGACTGTGAGCCTGACCATAAGCCTAACCCTGAACCTAACCCTAACCCTGACCCCTACACTACGCCTAACGATAACCCTGCCCCTAACAATGTCTAACCCTAACCCTGAACCTAACTATAACCCTAAAATTAACCCGTCCTAAAACTAACGGAAAACGCTGACCCTGACCTGACTGTGAGCCTGACCATAAACCTAACCCTAAACCTAAAGGTAACCCTAACCCCTAAACCTAAACCTAACCCTAACCCTAACCCTAACCCTAACCCTAACCCTAACCCGTACCCTAACCCGTACCCTAACCCGTACCCTAACCCTAACCCGTACCCTAACCCGTACCCTAACCCGTACCCTAACCCGTACCCTAACCCTAACCCGTACCCTAACCCTAACCCGTACCCTAACCCTAACCCTAACCCTAACCCTAACCCTAACCCTAAGCCTAACCCTAACCCTAACCCTAACCCTAAGCCTGACACAGTCCTAAGCCTGACCCTAACCCTAACCCTAACCCTGACCGTGACTGTGTTCCCGACCCTAACCGCAATCCTTAAGGTAACCCTATCCCTGATCTAATGCCAACCACGATCCTAAACCTAATGCTGAGGCTAAACATAAAACTAAACCTTACCCTAACCCAAAACCTAACCCTAACCTTAAGGCTGTCTAACCCTAACCGAACCATAACCCTACTTCTAAACCTAATCCTAACTCCAAACCCAAACCTTTCCCCTAAATCTAATCCTGAAACTGAACCGTATATTGACCCCAATCCAAATCCTGACCCTGACCATAAACCGGACCCCGGCCCAGACCTTCACCAGATCCTGACCCTAAACCTAACCCTGACAATAGCACTGACCCAAAACTAACCCTGTCCTTGAGCTGAACGTGGACCCTAAACCAAAACCAGATCCTGACCCTAAACCTGACACTGGCTCTGAACTTCACCCTGACCCTGACCCAGACCCTGAACATAAACCTAAACCTGACCCTAACGGTGACCCTACACTGACCCTAACACTAACCCTGAAGCTGACTGTGATTCTGACCCTAACTGTAACCCTAAAGGTAACCCTGACCCTGACCCTGATATGGACCATGACACAAAACATAACAATGATTCTAACCCTACAACTAACCCATAAAACTAATGCAGACCCTGACCCTAAACCAGTGTAACCCTAATCCTCAAATTAATTCTAATTCTCACCCCAAACCCATACTTTAAACCTATCCCTGAATTTATCCCTGAATCTGACCTGACCCTTACCCTGAACTTTGCCAAAACTTGACCCTGATCCGAATTTTGACCCTAAACAGAACCCTGGCCCTGACCCTAAACTGAACCCTGGCCCTGACCCTAAACCTGACCCTAATACTTTCACTGACACTGACCATAAACCTAACTCTGACCCAGACCGTGAGCCTGACCAGAACTCTAACCCTAAAGCTAAACTAAGTCAGGACCCTAATCATAACCCAGAATCTAAACATAAAGCAGGCCTTATTCTAACCATGACCATAATCCTGAACTGGACCCTAACCATAACACTGAACATGACACCAAACCTATCCCTGACCCTGACCCTTACTCTGAAACTAACCCTAACCCTGACACTGACTGTGAGCCTGACCATAAACCTAACCCTGAACCTAACCCTAAACCTGACCCCTACACTACGCATAACGATAACCCTGCCCCTAACAATGTCTAACCCTAACCCTGAACCTAACTATAACCCTAAAATTAACCCGGTCCTAAAACTAACTGAAAACGCTGACCCTGACTCTGACTGTGAGCCTGACCATAAACCTAACCCTAAACCTAAACCTAACCCTAACCCTAACCCTAACCCTAACCCTAACCCTAACCCGTACCCTAACCCGTACCCTAACCCGTACCCTAACCCTAACCCGTACCCTAACCCGTACCCTAACCCTAACCCGTACCCTAACCCGTACCCTAACCCTAACCCTAACCCTAACCCTAACCCGTACCTTAACCCGTACCCTATCCCGTACCATAACCCTAACCCGTACCCTAACCCGTACCCTAACCCTAACCCGTACCCTAACCCGTACCCTAACCCTAACCCGTACCCTAACCCTAACCCGTACCCTAACCCTAACCCTAACCCTAACCCTAACCCTAACCCTAAGCCTAACCCTAACCCTAACCCTAACCCTAAGCCTGACACAGTCCTAAGCCTGACCCTAACCCTAACCCTAACCCTGACCGTGACTGTGTTCCCGACCCTAACCGCAATCCTTAAGGTAACCCTATCCCTGATCTAATGCCAACCACGATCCTAAACCTAATGCTGAGGCTAAACATAAAACTAAACCCTACCTTAACCCAAAACCTAACCCTAACCTTAAGGCTGTCTAACCCTAACCGAACCATAACCCTACTTCTAAACCTAATCCTAACTCCAAACCCAAACCTTTCCCCTAAATCTAATCCTGAAACTGAACCGTATATTGACCCCAATCCAAATCCTGACCCTGACCATAAACCGGACCCCGGCCCAGACCTTCACCAGATCCTGACCCTAAACCTAACCCTGACAATAGCACTGACCCAAAACTAACCCTGTCCTTGAGCTGAACGTGGACCCTAAACCAAAACCAGATCCTGACCCTAAACCTGACACTGGCTCTGAACTTCACCCTGACCCTGACCCAGACCCTGAACATAAACCTAAACCTGACCCTAACGGTGACCCTACACTGACCCTAACACTAACCCTGAAGCTGACTGTGATTCTGACCCTAACTGTAACCCTAAAGGTAACCCTGACCCTGACCCTGATATGGACCATGACACAAAACATAACAATGATTCTAACCCTACAACTAACCCATAAAACTAATGCAGACCCTGACCCTAAACCAGTGTAACCCTAATCCTCAAATTAATTCTAATTCTCACCCCAAACCCATACTTTAAACCTATCCCTGAATTTATCCCTGAATCTGACCTGACCCTTACCCTGAACTTTGCCAAAACTTGACCCTGATCCGAATTTTGACCCTAAACAGAACCCTGGCCCTGACCCTAAACTGAACCCTGGCCCTGACCCTAAACCTGACCCTAATACTTTCACTGACACTGACCATAAACCTAACTCTGACCCAGACCGTGAGCCTGACCAGAACTCTAACCCTAAAGCTAAACTAAGTCAGGACCCTAATCATAACCCAGAATCTAAACATAAAGCAGGCCTTATTCTAACCATGACCATAATCCTGAACTGGACCCTAACCATAACACTGAACATGACACCAAACCTATCCCTGACCCTGACCCTTACTCTGAAACTAACCCTAACCCTGACACTGACTGTGAGCCTGACCATAAACCTAACCCTGAACCTAACCCTAACCCTGACCCCTACACTACGCCTAACGATAACCCTGCCCCTAACAATGTCTAACCCTAACCCTGAACCTAACTATAACCCTAAAATTAACCCGGTCCTAAAACTAACTGAAAACGCTGACCCTGACTCTGACTGTGAGCCTGACCATAAACCTAACCCTAAACCTAAACCTAACCCTAACCCTAACCCTAACCCTAACCCTAACCCGTACCCTAACCCGTACCCTAACCCGTACCCTAACCCTAACCCGTACCCTAACCCGTACCCTAACCCTAACCCGTACCCTAACCCGTACCCTAACCCTAACCCGTACCCTAACCCTAACCCGTACCCTAACCCTAACCCTAACCCTAACCCTAACCCTAAGCCTAACCCTAACCCTAACCCTAACCCTAAGCCTGACACAGTCCTAAGCCTGACCCTAACCCTAACCCTAACCCTGACCGTGACTGTGTTCCCGACCCTAACCGCAATCCTTAAGGTAACCCTATCCCTGATCTAATGCCAACCACGATCCTAAACCTAATGCTGAGGCTAAACATAAAACTAAACCCTACCCTAACCCAAAACCTAACCCTAACCTTAAGGCTGTCTAACCCTAACCGAACCATAACCCTACTTCTAAACCTAATCCTAACTCCAAACCCAAACCTTTCCCCTAAATCTAATCCTGAAACTGAACCGTATATTGACCCCAATCCAAATCCTGACCCTGACCATAAACCGGACCCCGGCCCAGACCTTCACCAGATCCTGACCCTAAACCTAACCCTGACAATAGCACTGACCCAAAACTAACCCTGTCCTTGAGCTGAACGTGGACCCTAAACCAAAACCAGATCCTGACCCTAAACCTGACACTGGCTCTGAACTTCACCCTGACCCTGACCCAGACCCTGAACATAAACCTAAACCTGACCCTAACGGTGACCCTACACTGACCCTAACACTAACCCTGAAGCTGACTGTGATTCTGACCCTAACTGTAACCCTAAAGGTAACCCTGACCCTGACCCTGATATGGACCATGACACAAAACATAACAATGATTCTAACCCTACAACTAACCCATAAAACTAATGCAGACCCTGACCCTAAACCAGTGTAACCCTAATCCTCAAATTAATTCTAATTCTCACCCCAAACCCATACTTTAAACCTATCCCTGAATTTATCCCTGAATCTGACCTGACCCTTACCCTGAACTTTGCCAAAACTTGACCCTGATCCGAATTTTGACCCTAAACAGAACCCTGGCCCTGACCCTAAACTGAACCCTGGCCCTGACCCTAAACCTGACCCTAATACTTTCACTGACACTGACCATAAACCTAACTCTGACCCAGACCGTGAGCCTGACCAGAACTCTAACCCTAAAGCTAAACTAAGTCAGGACCCTAATCATAACCCAGAATCTAAACATAAAGCAGGCCTTATTCTAACCATGACCATAATCCTGAACTGGACCCTAACCATAACACTGAACATGACACCAAACCTATCCCTGACCCTGACCCTTACTCTGAAACTAACCCTAACCCTGACACTGACTGTGAGCCTGACCATAAACCTAACCCTGAACCTAACCCTAACCCTGACCCCTACACTACGCCTAACGATAACCCTGCCCCTAACAATGTCTAACCCTAACCCTGAACCTAACTATAACCCTAAAATTAACCCGGTCCTAAAACTAACTGAAAACGCTGACCCTGACTCTGACTGTGAGCCTGACCATAAACCTAACCCTAAACCTAAACCTAACCCTAACCCTAACCCTAACCCTAACCCTAACCCTAACCCTAACCCGTACCCTAACCCGTACCCTAACCCTAACCCGTACCCTAACCCGTACCCTAACCCTAACCCGTACCCTAACCCGTACCCTAAACCTAACCCGTACCCTAACCCTAACCCGTACTCTAACCCTAACCCTAACCCTAACCCTAAGCCTAACCCTAACCCTAACCCTAACCCTAAGCCTGACACAGTCCTAAGCCTGACCCTAACCCTAACCCTAACCCTGACCGTGACTGTGTTCCCGACCCTAACCGCAATCCTTAAGGTAACCCTATCCCTGATCTAATGCCAACCACGATCCTAAACCTAATGCTGAGGCTAAACATAAAACTAAACCCTACCCTAACCCAAAACCTAACCCTAACCTTAAGGCTGTCTAACCCTAACCGAACCATAACCCTACTTCTAAACCTAATCCTAACTCCAAACCCAAACCTTTCCCCTAAATCTAATCCTGAAACTGAACCGTATATTGACCCCAATCCAAATCCTGACCCTGACCATAAACCGGACCCCGGCCCAGACCTTCACCAGATCCTGACCCTAAACCTAACCCTGACAATAGCACTGACCCAAAACTAACCCTGTCCTTGAGCTGAACGTGGACCCTAAACCAAAACCAGATCCTGACCCTAAACCTGACACTGGCTCTGAACTTCACCCTGACCCTGACCCAGACCCTGAACATAAACCTAAACCTGACCCTAACGGTGACCCTACACTGACCCTAACACTAACCCTGAAGCTGACTGTGATTCTGACCCTAACTGTAACCCTAAAGGTAACCCTGACCCTGACCCTGATATGGACCATGACACAAAACATAACAATGATTCTAACCCTACAACTAACCCATAAAACTAATGCAGACCCTGACCCTAAACCAGTGTAACCCTAATCCTCAAATTAATTCTAATTCTCACCCCAAACCCATACTTTAAACCTATCCCTGAATTTATCCCTGAATCTGACCTGACCCTTACCCTGAACTTTGCCAAAACTTGACCCTGATCCGAATTTTGACCCTAAACAGAACCCTGGCCCTGACCCTAAACTGAACCCTGGCCCTGACCCTAAACCTGACCCTAATACTTTCACTGACACTGACCATAAACCTAACTCTGACCCAGACCGTGAGCCTGACCAGAACTCTAACCCTAAAGCTAAACTAAGTCAGGACCCTAATCATAACCCAGAATCTAAACATAAAGCAGGCCTTATTCTAACCATGACCATAATCCTGAACTGGACCCTAACCATAACACTGAACATGACACCAAACCTATCCCTGACCCTGACCCTTACTCTGAAACTAACCCTAACCCTGACACTGACTGTGAGCCTGACCATAAACCTAACCCTGAACCTAACCCTAACCCTGACCCCTACACTACGCCTAACGATAACCCTGCCCCTAACAATGTCTAACCCTAACCCTGAACCTAACTATAACCCTAAAATTAACCCGGTCCTAAAACTAACTGAAAACGCTGACCCTGACTCTGACTGTGAGCCTGACCATAAACCTAACCCTAAACCTAAACCTAACCCTAACCCTAACCCTAACCCTAACCCTAACCCGTACCCTAACCCGTACCCTAACCCGTACCCTAACCCTAACCCGTACCCTAACCCGTACCCTAACCCTAACCCGTACCCTAACCCGTACCCTAACCCTAACCCTAACCCTAAGCCTAACCCTAACCCTAACCCTAACCCTAAGCCTGACACAGTCCTAAGCCTGACCCTAACCCTAACCCTAACCCTGACCGTGACTGTGTTCCCGACCCTAACCGCAATCCTTAAGGTAACCCTATCCCTGATCTAATGCCAACCACGATCCTAAACCTAATGCTGAGGCTAAACATAAAACTAAACCCTACCCTAACCCAAAACCTAACCCTAACCTTAAGGCTGTCTAACCCTAACCGAACCATAACCCTACTTCTAAACCTAATCCTAACTCCAAACCCAAACCTTTCCCCTAAATCTAATCCTGAAACTGAACCGTATATTGACCCCAATCCAAATCCTGACCCTGACCATAAACCGGACCCCGGCCCAGACCTTCACCAGATCCTGACCCTAAACCTAACCCTGACAATAGCACTGACCCAAAACTAACCCTGTCCTTGAGCTGAACGTGGACCCTAAACCAAAACCAGATCCTGACCCTAAACCTGACACTGGCTCTGAACTTCACCCTGACCCTGACCCAGACCCTGAACATAAACCTAAACCTGACCCTAACGGTGACCCTACACTGACCCTAACACTAACCCTGAAGCTGACTGTGATTCTGACCCTAACTGTAACCCTAAAGGTAACCCTGACCCTGACCCTGATATGGACCATGACACAAAACATAACAATGATTCTAACCCTACAACTAACCCATAAAACTAATGCAGACCCTGACCCTAAACCAGTGTAACCCTAATCCTCAAATTAATTCTAATTCTCACCCCAAACCCATACTTTAAACCTATCCCTGAATTTATCCCTGAATCTGACCTGACCCTTACCCTGAACTTTGCCAAAACTTGACCCTGATCCGAATTTTGACCCTAAACAGAACCCTGGCCCTGACCCTAAACTGAACCCTGGCCCTGACCCTAAACCTGACCCTAATACTTTCACTGACACTGACCATAAACCTAACTCTGACCCAGACCGTGAGCCTGACCAGAACTCTAACCCTAAAGCTAAACTAAGTCAGGACCCTAATCATAACCCAGAATCTAAACATAAAGCAGGCCTTATTCTAACCATGACCATAATCCTGAACTGGACCCTAACCATAACACTGAACATGACACCAAACCTATCCCTGACCCTGACCCTTACTCTGAAACTAACCCTAACCCTGACACTGACTGTGAGCCTGACCATAAACCTAACCCTGAACCTAACCCTAACCCTGACCCCTACACTACGCCTAACGATAACCCCTGCCCCTAACAATGTCTAACCCTAACCCTGA